>NC_136992.1:3610000-3730000 GCF_032717465.1 Coenobita brevimanus | reverse complement strand
CGGCATTATGTGAGACATAAATCCCAACTTTCCCTCAGATCGAAATTATAACAGGCCCATCCCGTTGAAGTGTCTTAATCCACTAGGCCACGAGGAGCACTTTGGTTACATGGTTGCCACTCAGCGTGATAATGAATGGTTTCTTGGGTTACAGAAAACCATTTGGCCTGTCACCAAGTGTAGTCACCTGAAGGCAGCACTACATCGAGCGAGTGGATAGCGGGCGCCCCTCCTACCTTGTAAATACATAACAGTCTTATCATAATCTCCTTCTCGTAACCATTTTTTTTTCTTTAAGGAGGAGCAGGAGACATCGTGAATAGTTGCACTGTCCTTGCCTTGTCCATCCCAGGAAATATAAAATCAGAGTTACGACACGGAATCGATCGTAAAAATGTCTGAGAATCCCAACCAGTTCACAGGCTTGATCGTAAACATGGGTTGCCTTATCAATGGATCATGCGCTTTAAAACATGTAAATCAGATGGTGTTGATGATTTTAAACCAACTGGGGCCATATGAACGGATTGGAGATGCATAATTATCTGTCTATTTACCAATCGCCAGACGCCTTAATTCAGTCCTGGGTGGCCATAAACGAATCACCTCCATGCCACCCTGTCCTTGGTCGTCTGTCTGCCCTTTCTTTGCTCACCCCCTCAGTTCCCTCATATACCTCTGCACCTCATCTTCGGTCTCCCTCTTCACTTCCCTCTCACCTCCTCCCTCATATATCTCTCTCTCTCCCATTACTCCATCTCACCTTCGATCTCACCATTCCTTCCAGCCCTTCTCCCTCATACATCTCCCCACCTCATCCTCGGTTCTACCCTCCCACTCCACCCTCCTTCTCCCTCACATATCTTTCCATTCCATCTCTCATACTCAGTCTCACCCTTCCCTTCCCCCTCTCCTCCCTGATATATCTCTCCACCTCCTCCCTCCATCTCATCCTCAGCCCCACCCTCCCTTTCCCCCATCCACCTCGCTCATATACAGTCATCTAGTTAGTCTCTTGTTCTTCATCCTCTAAACAAAGGAAGATTATAAGGACTGTTATTCCTTTCCTCATCGTCGTTTTTAGATAAATTCGTAAATATGGGCTGCCTTGGCAATGGATTAATCTGTTCTGACCTCTTGAACGGACGGTGGTGAAGAGAATATTACAAGGCTAGAACGAAATGTAAATGAATTAATGAATAGGTAAATAAATGAATGAATAAATAAATAAATGTTCTTTTTTACCTCATCCTGGTCTGCGAATTCAATGGCAAAGCGGAGCTCCGACCATCGATTAGACTGCATTGTCCTCTTGAAGCGGGCGGTGGTGGAGAATGTGTTGGTGATGCCTGTCGCCATGGTTACCCCCCCTTCATATGGCAACAAGGCGCGGATTTCAAAATTGGTCTCTTGGCCGATGCTGAAAAGAGACAAAAAGAGAGGCAATTATTCTTCAAAACTTGGCCCACAATCACCATCACTCCATCTTTAATGCAGAGGTGTAACAATGGATTAAACCTAAAATATTCATGAGCTAGAATGCGCTCACAGAGCGCATACCTCCCCTAATGTCATTGCCATTAAAAAGGATCCGAATCCAGATCCGGATCGTCCCCAAAATTTAATCATTTTTTTCTTGGTCCATGGCCCACCTTTCCACATAATTTCATTGAAATTCATTGAGAAATTTTGGAGATATTGTACAGAATATTCCGGACCTTCCACAATATTTCATCAAAATCCGTTCATAACTATTTGAGTAATCCCGGATCCGAATCAGGATCAGGATCCTCCCCAATATTTAATCAATTCTTTCTTGGTCCATGGCGAACCTTTTCACAAAATTTCATTGAAATTAATTGAGAACTTTAGGAGATATTGTGCGGGATACTCCGGGACCCGGGTCCGGTCCAATATTTAATCTTTATTCATTAGCTCATGCCCCACCCTTCCACAAATATTTCATCAAAATCCATTCGTAACTTTTTGAGTAATCGTGCTAACAGTCAGACAGACAAACAGGCAGACAAACAAACAAATCAATGCGGGGTAAAACATATACCTCCTGGCGGAGGTAAAAAAGTGCCTTGGAAAGACCGTCAGAGGCAAAAAAAGAGGGCTATATACCCTTTTTATTCTAACTTGGTCCAAAAATTCCCATCTCTCCATCCCGAATGCAGAGTTGTAACAATGAATTAGGAATAAAATAGGATGCCAGTAGTGAAAGGGATCTAAGGAAAGAATGCAGAGCCATAGTATTATCATTTCCTGCCACTGAGCCATGTCAAATAAGCTGAAAGGGGACGAGACTCTGGGCTAAGTTAAAGACAGTGTAGTTAAGGGGAGTGGGAGTCGGTGGAGTATTGGTTAGCAAATTCAGCTCGTTACTGAAAGGACTCGGGTTCGGTTATAGGGCCGGTCAAATTCATGAACATAGTTTGCTCTTCCCCTGTGTCCCAGTTCACCCAGCTGTATACGAGGAACTGGGGACCTGGTTGTCAAACTCGATTGCTGCATGTCGTTTTCTATGGGAAGGTTATGACTTGGAGGAGAGTTGATGGTCTGCCTTAATAACACTCATGCAGCCGAAAGATACTGTTTTTAAGATTCTCTCTCTCTCTCTCTCTCTCTCTCTCTCTCTCTCTCTCTCTCTCTCTCTCTGTATGTATGTATGTATGTATGTATGTGTGTGTGTGTGTGTGTGTGTGTGTGTGTGTGTGTGTGTGTGTGTGTGTGTGTGTGTGTGTGAGTGTGTACAGTATGTATGTTTGTGTGTGTCTTAGTGTGTGTTATTATGTGAGCGATAAACCCCAACCAACCCTCAGACGCAAACCCTCAAGTTCCACATCCGGAGAGAGAGCGCCTGACCCACTTAACCACCAGGCTCCTCTCTTCAGGTACTTACTGCAGCGAGACCGTTGTTCCAGAGGCGATGGGATTTTCATTAAGCAGTCTGAAGTGGTTTAGTAAATCCTTGGTGTACTGTGGAAGAGGAAATAATGAGTGAGAAAATGTGAAAGTGAGAAAGTGAGTGAGAGTGAATGAGTGAGGTGTGAGTGAGAGTGAGTGAGAAAACGTGAACGTGAGTGAGTGTGAGAGTGAGAAAGTGTGAAAATTGGTGAGTGGGTGAAAAAGTGTAAAAGTGAGTGAGAAAGTGTGAAAGTAGGCGAGAAAGTGTGAAAGTGAGTGAGAAAGTGTAAAAGTGAGTGAGAAAGTGTTAAAGAAAGTGTGAAAGTGTTAGTGAGGGTGAGTGAGAAAGTGTGAAAGTGCGTGAGTGAATGTGAGAGTGTGAAAGTGAGTGAGAGACTCAGTGAGTGTGAATGAAATGAGATGAGAGTGCGCGAGAGAGGTCTGTGACTGAGTGAAGTCAGGGAGTGAGAGGATGTGTGAGAGAGTGAAATAGGGTCAAAAAGAGAGTGAGAGAGGTGTCAGAGAGTATGTGAGAGTCAGCGTGAGGGTGCGTGAAGGAGATTGATAGGATGTGAGAGTGAACGTGTGTGTGTGTGTGTGTGTGTGTGTGTGTGTGTGTGTGTGTGTGTGTGTGTGTGTGTGTGTGTGTGTGTGTGTGTGTGTGTGAGAGAGAGAGAGAGAGAGTGAAATGGTTTATTTGAGTAAGCGGGTCAGATAGTGAGTGAGAGGGTGAGAGTGAATGAAGAAGACGGTGTGTCAGAGTGTGTGAGAAGGTATGTGATGGAATGAGTGAGAAGGTGTGAGTGAGAGAAAGGGTATGTAAGAGAATGAGTGAGAGTGAATGAGACAGGGTGCGAGAGTTGTGAGGCAATGTGAAGGAGTATGTGAGAGGGTGTGTGTGTGAATGAGAGAGTTTGTGGGGGTGAGTGAGAGTGTGAGGGTGAGTGAGAGGAAGCTAGTGAGAGGGTGAGAGAGGATATGTGTGCATGAAAGTAAAACAGTGTAAGAGAGTGAGTGAGAAAGTGTATGTGAGTATGAAAGGGTGTGAAAGCGTGTGAGGGTATATGGGAAAGTATGTGTGTGTGTGTGTGTGTGTGTGTGTGTGTGTGTGTGTGTGTGTGAGAAAGTGAGAGTGAATGAGAGGAAGAGAGTGAGAGGATGTGTGTGTGTGTGTGTGTGTGTGTGTGTGTGTGTGTGTGTGTGTGTGTGTGTGTGTGTGTGTGTGTGTGAAAGTAAGTATGAGAGTGAGTAGGAGAGTGTATGTGAGTGTGAGAGGATGTGAAAGTGTGTGAAGAATGAGTGACGGTGAGAACGAGTGAGTGAGAGATTGTACAAGTGAGATAAAGAGGCATCCACTGAATTTAATCAAATCTTCGCCACCAGTTGAATTATTTGTAAATAACACAATAAGGGCACAGCAGAAGTCACCATCCACGTGAAATGGATTACGTTGGCCTTATCTGATGCTCCTCTGGTTACAAGTCTCTATTTTGCAGAAACAGACAGGCAAGACACAGTACATCTTATCAGCCATTATCCTTATCAATGGGCAAGGTCTATTTTGCAGAAACAGACAGACAAGACACAGTATGTCTTATCAGCCACTTTCCTGATGCTTGAGCAGTGTCTATTCTCATAGAAATCTTCGTCAAGCTCGTCTGCATATATCTTTGCCTCATTTATTGATATTTTAGAAATTAATCACTTGTGATTTTCGGTTACATGGATGTTCAAAATATCGGCATTAAATTTCGTAGAATCAGTATTAGTGACTTTTTAATTAGTTGAGTTTTGTGTGATGACAGCCTTGTGGTAATATCAGGTGCTTATTGAACAGTGTTATGCTTTGATTTAGCTGTAAATAAGGAAAATAGCAAGCAGTCTGTCAAACACTGTGAAGAGATGGATGTTCTTTGAGACTGTATTTTCCTTGATCATGGCTGAATCGAAGCATAATATTACTAAGCAAGTACTTGATGTTATGTCAAAGTTATTTTGACACGATAATTTTTAACTTTAAAGACAACAAGATTATCCGTCATCTGTGAGCCAGGTAAACCATAATGATACTGTTAGATGAAAACTTGACTGTTATGTATCCATCCTGGATGACTCCCAATGCTGGGTGATTGACATGCGAACGCAAATTGTGACTCAACAACTTTCATTGACAACTTTTCCTTCTACAATCAATACTTTCTGAAATTTGAGCTTTCGACACAGACACACACAGATACATTTCATACAAAAATAATGACCATCACCTTCGTCTACCTGGCTCAATTTATATCAATACTGCGAAAATTATCAGTGCCGATATTTGAACTTCCTTGTCATCAGAGCTCTGTCCTCTCGTCGGTCAAGGAAGCTCCCTAGCACCTCTTCCTTAGCTGTTTAGTTTTGGTTGCGGCTGGTCAGTATCAATTTGTATGTTAGTTAAGCTGAGTATTGCGGTATTTGATTTAAGTGATACAGAAGAGGACAGTCAGTAAGGAATAATAAGCAAAATAAATCGCTTAGGAAGAGGTATTAGGGGTCTTCCTTAACCAACGCCAAGTATCCTCTGCAAGACACTTAGCTTCTTCAGTCCGATGACCTACTAGGAGTTTTTATTTTAATTTCCCTATCACCAGACTATGGTTCATTCACTTTAACTTGGTCCAGACTTTCATCTTTTTTTAGCCTATTTCACCTAGCTCAGTGGCAGGAAAAAAGACAATACCGTGGCTGTACATCATTTCTGTAGCACTTTTTCGTGACTAGCATCATATTCTAGTGCCAAGTCACAACTCATCATTGAAGGCTGAGGGATAACAAGTTTAGGCCAGGGTAAAGTGAACAGAGTATAGTTTATTGAGCTTAGGAGAAACTTTTGTGATTGGAGAGGTTAGATATGGCTTTGAGTTGTCTCTTGGCTGCAAAAGACCTCCCTCGAGCTGGATAAAATCGTCTTGATGTAGCAAGAATAATGTGAAAAATCGGACTGAAAGGGTTGACGGCAGAAGGATTCCTCATAAAATCTTGTCACTGGGAAGTCACAATGAAATTCTCTCTCTCTCTCTCTCTCTCTCTCTCTCTCTCTCTCTCTCTCTCTCTCTCTCTCTCTCTCTCTCTCTCTCTCTCTCTCTCTCCCGATGCTTACCCCTTCAGCCTGATGACATATTTTTATCATCTTCCTACCACCGGACGATTTTATTCAGCTTGAGGGAGACACTGAAGGTGCTGGTGACGGCTGTGCCCAGCAATCTCGTCGGGTTAAGGAAGCCCTAGCATCTCTTTCTTAGCGACTTATTTTGGATACGGCTGGTTAATATCCTTCTGAATATTATGTATGCAGAATATGGTGGTATTTGAATGATGCAGGTGATACAGAAGAGGCTAGGAAGGAGTACCAAGCAAAATAAATCACTTAGGAAGAGGTGTTAGGGGGCTTACTTGTACAACGAAATTACGGGCCTGTATCTAACCCCTTCAAATAGGAAAGTCTCTCGTAAGCTGAAGAAAATCGTCTGAGGGTAGCAAGATTAAACTAGACGTCATTGAACTGAAAGGGTTGAGATTTCTCCAAGACCTCTCGAGAAATGCTTCAAGATCTTCAGTTTGGGAACCATTGGGCTGGAGGGAAATGGTATGTTTTTTTTATTCTTATCTATTTTCATTTTTATTCTATTCATATTTTTTTCATGTTTTATCCAAGTTTAAGTTTTATCTATTTTTATTTTATCTGTCCATTTTTATCTGTTATTTTATCTGTATTTTATTTTTATCTAATTTTTATTTTGTTTTATCTATTTTTGTATTTTATCTGTTTTGATATATTTTAATCTCTTATTCAATTTTTTGTACTTTTATTTTTACTTCTTTTTCTTTTTTTATCGGTCTATTTTATCTTATTGATTTTTTATCTTTATTCAGTTTTAACCAATATTTATTTTATCTTTATTCTTTTATAACTCATTGTTTTGTCGATTTTTATATTTTCATTTTTTTCACTTTCTTTTTATTGCATCACTATTTTATTTCTGTTATTTCCAAACAAATCTATTCACCTTAAGACAGACTTTTCGAAATGGGAAAGATTTAGATAACAGCATAGTTTCCTTCACTATTAGGGACCTTTATTGAATTTAGTAACATCGACTGGTTGTATCAAGAACTAGAATGGCGCTCAGTAGAGCGCATACCTCCGCCAAGGCCCAACATGCAGTTCCTTATATTTAAATCTGCTAGATCCGGATTTTTATATGGATCCGCGCCAAACGGTACACATTCGTAGATACCAACATCTTAAATATGCCTGACTTTTTTCATCAAGATCCATGCAATATTCACTGAAAATTTTACGAAAATGTCCAAAAACGCCCTATCTGGCAATGTTAAAGAAACTGAAAAACAAAACAAAAAAAATCCTGGATCCGCACCTTTATCCGGATCCCCACCGAAATTTGATAGAGTCTATTCTGGCCCAAGGCCCATTCCTCTACAAAGTTTCGTATTGAAGAGATATGCACCAGGCAATGTGACTAACACACACACACACACACACACACACACACACACACACACACACACACACAGGCCCTGAATGAGACTGCCCTACCATGAATGAGTATAAACAGGTCAGCGACTTAACAAATGATTCAGTATTGACGGTTCACCTTGACAACCAGTGGCACACCGATATCCGTAGGCAAGGCAAACGTGGTCCACCTCAGCCTGTCCGCCGAGACGTACCAAGGGCGTCGAGTCATTCTACCGAGTCCCATTTTTAAGATTTCTGGAAGAACCAAAAAAAAAAAAAAAAAAAAATGAAAGGGAGAAATGAAAAACGATCCTGAAAAATAAACATTGAGAGAAGGGATAAATAGAAAACATGGACTGAAAAGAATAAGTACGATGAAGAAAACTGTGGGAAGGGAATATAAAAAAATGAACACCAAAAAAAGGGGAAAATATGAAAATGAAAACTGAGGGAAGGAAAATTAAAAATATGAACACCAAAAAAGGGAAAAAATAAAAATAAACTCTGAGGGAAGGAAATATTAAAAGGGATAAAAAAAAAAAAACTGAAAGAAGGGAAAAATGAAAAAGGCCTAGAAATGAAAACCGAGGGAAGGGGAAGGGCAAAAAGGAGAAAAATATAACACTGGAAGAAGGGAGAAAGGTAAAGAAAAGGGGGGAAATGAAAACTGAATGAAAGAAAAACTAGAGAAAATATCACAGTGAAAGAGGGAAAAAAATGAAAAAAAGCCTGAAAAACTAAAACGGAAGGAAGGAAAAAGAAATGAAGGGGGAGCCTGAAAAATGAGACCTTGTACTAAGTAATCTGAAAGGGAAAACTGAGGAAAGGAATACTGTATCTGAAAAGGGAAAATTTTAAGTAAGAAAACAATAAAAGGAGAGGTTAAAAAAAGGAACATTGGAAAATAAATATACAGTATAAGAATGGAAAGTCGAAAAAGGAAAAGGAACTTTAAAAAAGGGAGAAGGAATATCATGGAAAAAAGGAAACACGAAACAATGTAAGAAAAAGTAAACAAACTGCAAGAATGAAAATCTGAGAAAAGGAAACAAGATGAAAAAGCTAAAAAGGCAAAAAAAAAAAAAACTACAAAAAGAGAAATTAATATAAATAAATAAAACGGGGAGTAAGCATTACTTTATGGTCGAAAATATTTTAGTATTTTTTCCAGTTCATTTCGACTGTTTTAGTCTTAAGTGAGTCATACGTGCATATAAAATAAAAAGAAAAAAACAAGAAAATATATTTATCCATCCATCCATCAAGGCCCAGTGAGGAGCGTAGGAGCCCGGGGCTAGGCAAGTTGTTCCTGACATTTAAGATGAGAGTGAATATACAAAAAAAACGAAAGAAATACGAAGAAGAGGGAAAAGTGAAAATGGATGTGAAATAGGGGATGAGCAAAAAACAAAACTGAAAAATTATAAGACAAAAGAAAAACCGAGAGAAGGAAAAAGAAAAGAGGAAAAGAAAAATGATAAAAAAAACGAATGGAAAAGAAAATGGGAAACAAAAAATAATAAGAGACGAAAACTGAAAAAATATGAAAAACGAAGAAAATGAAAAATAATAAGAAAAACGAAAAACTGAAAAACTGGTAAAGGAAGCAAAAAAAGGAAAAGCTGAAAAAAAAAAAAACTGAGGAAAAGGAAGACCAAAAGAAAAACAGGAAAACGCAGAATGTTAAATACAAATAAAAAAGGTCCGTCAAGGGAAAAGCTGAAAGAAGAAAACAAAAACGTGAGGGAATAAAAAAAAAATACAAGAAAAAAAGGTGTAAATGAAAAAAATGGAAAATGAAAAACGACAGGAAAAACTGAGAAGGGGGAAACAGCTGAGGGAAAGAAAAGAGCAAGAAAAGCAGAAAGAAGGAGGGAAGAGGAAAAAAAGGCAAAGTTGAAAAGGGGGGAAAGTTGAGGGAAAGAAAAAAAATACAAAAAAATCGAGAAGAAACTAAAATGAATACAAAGGAAAAACAAAAGAAAAACTGAAAGGAGGAAGTAAAAAAATGGGGAAAAAATACACAAAAAATTTGAAAAAGGGGAATTAAAAAATGGAAAAACAGGAAAAATATAACGAGAAGCTGAATTTGGGAAAAAAAAAATGAGGAGAAGTAAAAACTGAAAAGAAATAGGAAAGAAATTGGAATAGGAACAGGCAAATTAAAAAAAAGGAAAAATAAAAAGAAAATAGAGAAAAGAAGAAGGAAGAAAAATTTAAAAAGAAATTGAATAAAGGTGGAAAAGGAACTAAAAATTAAAGATTTCTAAAGGAAAAACTAAAATCTATCTATATACCTAGGCTGCTTCCCCCCAGGGAAAGGGAGATAGCCGAGACAGGACGACACAATCCCAATTTACTCATCCACTCAAACACATTCATTCGCATCTTAGCCCCAAAGGGGAGAGGGGACAGATCCTCACCGCACCACACCGCACGAGGGTCAACTGCGCAGTGCAATCAGTGACATCTGCAGCAGGGCCCGACAGCAGAGCTGGTTTACCCCTGCCACATCATAATAGACCCATCCCCTTACCCGCACCTGACCTGATCAGCTGATCAGACCAAATGAGGGAGAATATCCCCTCAGGGCTGCGTCATCATTTATTCGTTCACAATTTCTCTCTGTTTATTTCTGTCACGCACAGCCACTCCTCCTTGCTCAACAGACATCCCTCTCGCATCCAATGCTCTCTTCACAGTGTCCATTCATCCTATTCGTAGTCTCCCTCTCGGCCTTACACCTCTCACATCAGATCTAGTTATCTTTTTCTCCAATCACTCATTATCCTTTCTCTCCATATGCCAAAACTATCGCAACACCCTCTGCTCAACTCGATCAGTCATCTCCCGAACAACTCCAGTTCTTCGCACATCATTTCTCACTCGATCCATACGCGTCACTCCACACATACACCTCAGACACCTCATCTCCATTACATTCAAACTTTTCCTCTCTACTACACCCATACTCCATGTTTCAGCCCCATATAACGCAGTCGGTACCCCAACACCCTTATACGACCTTCTCTTTACATCCCTTCTAAGCGAACGACATCTAAACACTTTTTTCATTCCTCCCAGCACCTTTCCTACTTCATTTATTCTAAACTTCACTTCTGCGTCTATTCTTCCATCCACAGCAACATGTGACGCTAAATACTTAAACACTCTACCTCCTCAAGCAACTCACCATTCAAAACTATATTCATCCTCCTATCATCAACCAACCTCGTACACTTCATCACTTTACTCTTATTCTCATTTACTTTCAATTTCCTCGTTTCACACACCCTTCCAAACTCCTCTACCAACTGTCTCAATCTGTCCTCTGAATCAGCCACCAGTGCAGTATCATCTTCAAACAGCAGCTGCTTCAAATTCCACTCTCTACCATCAACATTCACCAGATTCAGACCTCCACCTAAAACTCTTGCATTCACCTCCTTTACAACACCATCCATATAAATATTAAACAACCAAGGCAACATCACACAACCCAACCGCAGCCCCACTCTCACGGGAAACCAGTCACTCACAGTATTTCCCACTCTTACACATGCTCTTCTATTTACATAAAAACTTTGCACCCCTTTTAGTAACCTACCATCAAGTCCATACAATCTTAAACCAGTCCACAAAGCCTCCCTATCAATTCTATCATACGTTTCTCTAAATATATGAATGCCCAAAACACATTCTTGCCTTTCGCTAAATACTTTTCACACACTAAAAAAAAATAGAAAAAAAATGTAGCAGGAGCTAAAAAGTAGGGAGCTCAAAAGGAAAAACTTAAAAACCAAGAAAAGGTGGAAAAGGAACTAATAAAAAATCGAGAGGAAAAAAAAGGGAAAAATGTGGAGAGGCAACTAAAAAAGAAAAGAAAAAAAGAAACTCGAAAATTCTTTAAAATGCGAAATAAATTGTTCCTTACTTCCCGTCCTGGCTTCTAGTAGATGGGAGACTTCAATGTCGTTCCATATGGCACTGAAGTAACGATAAGCAGCTGTTGTGAGATTGACTTCAAGGGTGTCCTGGAGGAGGGGTAAGAATCATCATCATCATCATCATCATCATCATCATCATCATCACTTTCATTATAATCACCAGCAACACATCATCACCATCATCATCATCATCATCACTTTCATTATAATCATCAGTAACACATTATCATCATTATCATTATTATTATCACTTTCACTATAATCATCAGCAACATCATCATCACCACTGCCATCCTTGCACCGTCTTCATTACTATCATCATTTTCATCACCATCATCATTATCATCGCCATCATCATCAGTATTATCACTACCATCATTTTCATCACTGTAATCATTATCAGTATCATCTTCATCATCATCATCATCATCATTACCATCATTATCACCATCATCATCATCATCATCAATATCACTGTCATTATTATCATCAGTGACACTTCTCATCGTCATCACTGTCATCATTATCATCTTAATCACTACCATCATTATCACAATCATCATCATTATCATCACTGTCAGCAGCAGAAACAACACTTTCATCGTCATCATCACCACCATCTTCATCACTGTCATTATCATCACCATCTTCATCACTATCATCATTTTCACTATCATCATCATCATCATCATCATCATCATCATCATCATCTTCATCATCATCATCATCATCATTGTCATCGTCATTAGGTACATTTCTATCATCATCGCCACCACTTTCTTCATCATCATCACAATTATCATCACCATCATCATCATCATCTACAGCAACATAGTTACCATTATCATCATCATCATCATCGTTATCATCATCACACTTGCTTTCAACAACATCGTCACCTCTCTCTCTCTCTCTCTCTCTCTCTCTCTCTCTCTCTCTCTCACTTACCATCAGTCTCTTCAGCTCATCCTGAACAAGTATTTTATCATGGTATCTTATCCCTGATGGGGGAGGCGCTGGAGAAAGAATACGTCTTCTCTGATAAATCAGGACCTGGAAAATGTTAAAAAAATAAGTTATTCTTCTCTCTCTCTCTCTCTCTCTCTCTCTCTCTCTCTCTCTCTCTCTCTCTCTCTCTCTCTCTCTCTCTCTCTCTCTCTCTCTCTAATACAGTCTACTGGTGTCAGATATAGGTATAAGGAATCACATAGGACTTCAGCTGAAGAAAGGTTATGAATATCGTATAAGCATCAACGGATCATTTAATTCCCTACTTATGAACGTTTATGAATGACACCGGCGCTATGAAAATAAAAACAGAAAAAAAAAAAAAGATAAAACCATAAAAACAATCATCATCACCATCATCATCATCATCATCGTCATCCAGACTTCCTTTCCCATCCCACGACGGAGTAAGGAAGGGCCCAGAGTTAAAAAGAATTTAATTGAATAAAATATTAACCATTGTTTACCCAGTTGAAAAGATCGAACTCCCATTCACTCACAGTTCAAGCCACCGGAATCCTGGCTCTACGTAACTGAGATAAAATCATAAAAACTATCAGTCCTCTACATAACCAATATAAAAGCAAGTGGAAGGTGGTGGCGACTACTATTCACTCACTTCATGTAGTGCTGCCTGCCTCTTCTTTTGGTGACGTTGCATTGAGTCGCAAGCCTAATGGTTGTCTGCAACCAAGGAAACAATTTACTGCGTTGGGTGGTAACCATATAACCAAATAACGAGAGCCTACTGTTGTCCCCGTGTTAACTGTGTGGAGAGCCTCAAACGCGGCGACCATCCAGGAACCACACCTCCACAGTCTTCCCCACGCCTCTTCACAGCGAGGCGGTGTCCGCCGCAAGGGATCATCGTTTCAATGCACGGGATAGCCTTGCAGGGACTATTCCTTGCCTGCAGTTAATGGGTCTGCTCGTTCAGACTGATTGCGGTTGATCTACTACTACTACTACTGCCACTACTATTACTACTACTGCCACTACTATTACTACTACTGCCACTACTATTACTACTACTGTTACTACTACTGTCACTACTACTACTACTACTGTTACTACTACTGTCACTACTACTACTACTACTGTTACTACTACTGCCACTACTACTTCTACTACTACTACTACTACTACTTTCTACTACTTCTACTACTACTATTCTATCGCTATTTGGGGAGATCTCTAACAGCATTAAGTGTGAAATATTAACTGTATGTGTCAAAAATCGCACCGGCGAGCTCGGGCACCTTCCACATCTTCAGTGTGGACGTCTGTTTTCTATAACTACTACTACTACTACTACTACTACTACCACCGGTGCAAATTTTGACACATACTTCACACCTTAATGCTGTTAGAGCTCTCCCCAGTTGGCGATAATAGCCCTCAGAAATCTCTCCAGATGGTGAGGACTACTTTTTTACACCCCAAGCTGAACATTTCTTAACACTCTTAAGTGAATTTCGGCTGATATAAGTTGTCCGAGCGAGAGCGAGGGCGAAGGAAAATCAACACAAAAACACGCTTCCACACAAGAAAGATAAAAGCACACGAGTAAAACAATCAGCACCAGAAGTCAATTTCCTGCACAACTCAAGATCAAGAACATGTGGAGGGAGACTTACCTCGTCTTGCTGTTGTTCCCCAAATTCCGGCGTTGAGTAGAGGAGTCGAAGGAGAACGTGGATCGGGAGCATTTCTTGCGATGACGCCAGCCACGCCAGGTCCATACTCACACCGCCCTGGCAATATAACCATCATCATCATCATCATCATCATCATCATCATCAACTGCATTGATCTAGTGATACTGCCGTGAGACTGTACTGAAAATATGGTACTGTGGAATAATAGTTTTAATGAAGTTTAAACACTGAAGGAGACCACTTTCAAAACCTGTGGATAAACTGTAATGCTGTGCCAGATTTCACTTAAATAGGTTCATTAATAACAAAATATAAAAATTATTCTAGGACCTCAGAGTAGTCAATCACGCTTTAGAATACACGTTGTCTCATGTTCTCCGGTTAAAAAACAAGCCTAAACTACGAAATGGAAGGGACGAAAAGTTTGTTTGAGTAAATCGGTCCAGTGTACTGACGGCATTGTGATTAAAACACAGGATGTAGGGTGTACACAGAGAAACTGACTCACACTTGCATACACCCTGAAACCTAATACGATGCAAGCTGTTCAGGGTATATGGTGGACATACCTCACACTTACCTCACACTTGCGTTTAACCTCCAGCGTAATACGACTCAAGGTTTACGTGGTAACTCGTGTACTTACCTCACACTTGCGTACAACTTCCTGAAGGAACAGGAAGGTGGAGTGGGTGAAAGAGGCGGGGACCGAAGGCTTGGCCAGATGCACAGAACGACCCGCCAGCTCTGACCTGCCATCACAGGACAGAGCCATCATCATAATAATCCTCATGAACATTATATTCTTCATCATGACACTAACACTAATAATAATAATAAAAATAACAGTATGTTATTATTATTATTATTATTATTATTATTATTATTATTATTATTATTATTATTATTACTGTTATTATTATTATTATTATTATTATTATCATTACTGTTATTATTATTATTACTGTTATTATTATTATTATTATTATTATTATTATTATTATTATTATTATTACTGTTATTATTATTATTATTATTATTATTATTATTATTATTATTATTTCATCATCATCATCTTCATCATCATCACCACCATCATCATCATCATCATCAGTCCTGTGCAGCAGGATGTTATAATTTCCAGCAAGTGTCTGTACCTTAACTCCTCCTAGGCTATTTAATGGATCTGAATGAAACTTTCCAGGTGAGTTCGCCTGGTTACTCTCAAGGTTTTCCATTACATACAATTCTCCAATCATAAATTTTAGGGGGTCAGCCCCCTTCACCAAGTTAAAAATTCTCAGAAATGAAGGTGGGCTGATATTGCTTTGATATCTTAGTATATATTGTACCATGGACTTCTATCCGCATTGCCACAATAGGCGAGCGTGACCCCTCCAGCGATTCTTCGAAGGGTCAGCCTCCGCTCAAAAAAAAAAAAAAAAAATCAGAAATAAGGGAAAAGGAGCACATGGGTTTTAACGACACTTCTCGGGTCAGTTCGTCTGGTTCCTTGATAATGTCTTCCACTATATAACATTTTCGACCATTGTTTTAAAAGAGTTAGCCCCACAAAAAATAAATAAATAAATAAATACCGAAGCGGTACAAAACAAGATGAGAAGATATATCTCTTCCATATCTTAGAACATGTAGAATGGGTTCATATCCTCTTATTACTTCTACTGCCACTACTACTGCTACCTGTACTACCATTACTACTGCTACTACCAGTACTTCTACTACTACTACAACAACTACAACTACTACTACTACTACTACTGCGACTACTACTACTACTACTACTACTATTTTGTAGTTCTTTAAAATAGGCATACATATTGCAGGATTGCATATACAGTTTCCAAGTTCAGTCTGAATATACAGGAAGAAACTACACATCTACTTGAATAATAATAATAATAATTATTATTATTATTATTATTATTATTATTATTTATTATTATTATTATTATAACAACAGCAATAATAATAATAATAATAACAACAGCAACAACAACAATAACTACAACAACAACAATAATAATATTAATAATAATAATAATGATGATAATAATATAATAATAATAATAATTTTAATTATTATTATCATTATTATTATTATTATTATAACAACAGCAATAATAATAATAATAATAACAGCAACAACAACAATAACTACAACAACAATAATAATAATAATAAAAATAATAATAATAATAATAATAAAATAATAATAATAATAATAATAATAATAAAATAATAATAATAATAATAATAATAAAAATAATAATGATAATGGTAATAATGAGTGATAATAATGATAATAATAATAATAATAATAATAATAATAATAATAATAATTAATAATAATAATAATAATAATAACAATAATAATAATGACAACAATAACAATAATCATAATAATGATAATAGTAATAATAATAACTGGCAGACTGCACTAAGGGGACGCACACCTCCGCCAGCGCCTAAACCAGACAACTCAGATTGCCACCAAAATATTATCAACTATTTCTTAGCCCATGACACACATATCTACAAAACTTTATTGAAATCCATTAATACGTTTTTGAGATATCATGTGGACAAACAAACAAACAAAACAGGTAAAAAAACTGAACGTGATTCGAACTCAGATCACCACCAAAATTAATTCCACTCCTCCTCGGCACAGGACGCATATATCCACAAAATTTAACTGAAATCCATCAATAACTTTTTGAGAAATTTTGTGGAAACAGACAAACGGGGGTGAATAAATAACCTCCCCCAATTTCCTTTGGCGGAGGTATTATTATTATCATCATTATTATTATTATTATTATTTTTATTATTATTATTTTTATTATTGTTATTACTATTATTATTTTTTTTATTACTATTATTATTATTATTATTATTATTATTATTATTATTGTTATTATTATTTATCATTATAATAATGATTATTATTATTATCATCATCATCATCGTCATCATCATCATCATCATCATCATCATCATCATTTTTATTATTATTATTATTATTATCATTATCATTATTATTATTATTATTAATGTAATCAACAAAACCACCACTATCATCATCATAATCATTAACTTTCACCCCAAGGACGACCATAATGAAAACATAACAAGTCACGGTGGCAGCGGTGACAGATGGCAAGGGTGGTGGTGGCAGATGGCAGGACTGGTGATGGAAGGTGGCAGGGGTGGTGGTGGCAAAGGTGGCAGATGGCAGGGGTGGTGGTGAAAATGGTGGCAGATGGCAGGGGTGGTGGTGGCAAAGGTGGCAGATGGCAGGGGTGGTGGTGAAAATGGTAGCAGATGACAGGGGTGGTGGTGAAAATGGTGGCAGATGGCAGGGGTGGTGGTGGAAATGGTGGCAGATGGCAGGGGTGGTGGTGGAAATGGTGACAGATGACTGAGGTGGTGGTGGAAATGGTGACAGATGGCAGGGGTGGTGGTGACTGTAATGGCGGATGGCTGGGATGGAAATAGCAATGGCAGCAGATGCGAAGGGTGGTGGTAGCAGATGGCGGGGATGATGGTGGTGGCAGTAGTGGCAGATGGCAGTGGTACTGACTGTAATGGTGACAGATTGTACAGTAAGGGTGGTGGTGGCAGTAATGGCAGATAACCGAGGTGGTGGTGGCAATGGTGGTACTATGTGATGGCACCTACAGTGGACCAGTGCCGCGGGCCAGGGAGGCGAAGGTGGAACTGATGAAGGATGCCACCTGAGCAGAGGGTTCGTGCCAGGTGGAGAGTGCCATGCGGTGCCACCACGTCACGTCTGGGGGCAGAAGTGTTCATAAAGTAGTACTCGTAGTAGTAGTAGTATAGTCATTGAGCTGTGCACCTGAAATGCATGGGCCAAGTAGGGTGTGTTTGATTCACGGCTGCTGATTGGCCGCCGATGATGTCAGTGAAGTAAATTCAGGCATGTATTGTAATGCAACATGCAGACGTAGATGTACACCGTGAGTGGATGCAGTGCAACATGCAGACGTACGTGTACACCGTGGGTGGATATTATACTGCAACATGCGGACGTAGGTGTACACCGTGGGTGGATATTATACTGCAACATGCGGACGTAGGTGTACACCGTGGGTGGATATTATACTGCAACATGCGGACGTAGGTATACACAGTGGGTGGATATTATACTGCAACATGCGGACGTAGGTGTACACCGTGAGTGGATGCAGTGCAACATACGGACGTGGGTGTACACCGTGGGTGGATGCAGTGCATCATGCGGACGTGGGTGTACCCCGTGGGTGGATGCAGTGCAACATGCAAACGTAGATGTACACCGTGGGTGGATGCAGTGCAACATGCGGACGTGGGTGTACACCGTGGGTGGATGCAGTGCAACATGCGGACGTGGGTGTACCCCGTGGGTGGATGCAATGCAACATGCGGACGTAGGTGTACACCGTGAGTGGACAAAGTGCAACATGCAGACGTGCGTGTACACCGTGGGTGGATGCAGTGCAACATGCGGACGTGGGTGTACACCGTGGGTGCATGCAGTGCAACATGCGGACGTAGGTGTACACCGTGGGTGGATGCAGTGAAACATGCGGACGTGGGTGTACACCGTGGGTGGACGCAGTGCAACATGCGGAGGTGGGTGTACACCGTGGGTGAATGCAGTGCAAAATGCGGACGTGGGTGTACACCGTGGGTGGATGCAGTGCAACATGCGGACGTGGGTGTACACCGTGAGTGGATGCAGTACAACATGCGGACGTGGGTGTACACCGTGGGTGGATGCAGTGCAACATGCGGACGTGGGAGTACACCGTGGGTGGATGCAGTGCAACACGCGGACGTGGGTGTACACCGTGGGTGAATGCAGTGCAAAATGCGGACGTGGGTGTACACCGCGGGTGGATGCAGTGCAACATGCGGACGTAGGTGTACACAGTGAGTGGATGCAGTGCAACATGCGGACGTGGGTGTACACCGTGGGTGGATGCAGTGCAACATGCGGACGTGGGTGTACACCTTGGGAGGATAATAAATTTACCTCAAACGTCATTCATCGTTTTATAAAACTTTATAATCATCTTTAATTTTCTTTGATAACAGTATACTTTTAAAACTAATTTTGACCTGTTTAGCTTCGTGTATTATTCCATATTTAAACTGGCGGCTTATATTGCAGGTTATTTAAAAATATAAATATATGTGTTAATATTACAAACGCTGTTTGGGGGTGGACGATGGTGTAACGGTAGCACACTCGCCTCGCAAGCGAGAGTTCCCGGGTTCGATTCCCGGGTCGACAACGAGACCTTTAGGCACGGTCACTTCCTCCAGAGCAGCGATGGCAGCAACACCTGTTCTCTCCACGCCTCCTACACCCGCCTCGGCTTTCGACCCGTTGAGGGGGGCCACCACAGGCAGGGAGCAGTCACCACGAGCCGTTACCATCACGGGGACTGTGAAGTGGTACAATGTGAAGGCGGGGTACGGGTTCATCCGGCGCCAGGACACCGGCGCCGATGTATTCGTGCACCGCCTGGGGATCGTTGCACCTGCTTCACCACGTCTTCAGCGCTCGTTAGGCGAGGGCGAGACGGTGGTGTTCACTCTCCACCAGACACCGAAGGGTCCTGAGGCCAAGGACGTCACCGGGCCGGGAGGTGCGGCCGTGCAGGGCTCTGCCCATGCACGGCGGCGCCCCACGGCCCGGGGGCGCCGGCCCAAGGATCGTCGATGTACTGGGGAGATTGACACCATCGTCAGCATGTGCATCGCGACGGCGAGTGTTTTCTGTGGCGGTGACAAGGATGCGTTGCTTTTTCTCCTCCCCAAGATCTTTGAGGAGAATGGCCTTCCGCGCCTTGTCATCCCCCAGAGCTTCGCCCGTGGTGCACGGCCAGCCCCTCGTCAGGAGCATCGTGCCCCTAAGCTGCAGCCCTCCCTACCCCGCACAACACCGCGGAAGAGGCTGCAGCTCGATGCTCCCTTGAACAACAAGACTGCCTCTATCGCCACCAACCCTGCTCAGCCTATGGACACCTCTGGCAACGCTGACAACCATGGGGAGCCTTCTACACCCCCGCCCCAGCGCGCAGCCGACCAGCCACACCACCAAACTACCACCACGCAGCCCTGTGCTTCTCCACTGACACCCAGGAGATCACAGAGGAAGCGTAAGGCATCTGAAGCAGACACCTCCCAGGCAACCACTTCAGGATCGTCGCCACAGACAGGTGACCCTAACATCGACGTTGCTCCCAAGACCTGCGACATTGACGAGATTGGCAACTACATCTCCAACAACGCCGACACCTTGGTCTCCAATGCCCTACAGCACATCCGGCTTAGCCGGAACATGGTGTTGTTTGACAACCTTACCAAGCAGTTTCCCCTGGACCACCGCTAACGATTTTATCACTGACTGGGCTAATATATGGCCCGGCCTGCACTACGGGTGCAGGAAATCTAGGGAAAGGAAAGGAAAGTTAGGCACGGTCTCCTTTGCCCTAGCCTGTTCGTACCTAGAACTAAAAATAGGTACCCGGATGTAAAATCGACGGTTGCGTGCCGTATTCCGGGGGAATGTTTGGGAGCTTACTTTCCTTGTCTGTTCACCACCAGATGGTTGGTTGGTTGGTTTAGATTCGCCTCCTAAAAAGGGAGGACACGGGCAAAACAAAAGCCCGTCAGTGAAATTCTGTTAATAAAACTAGGATTATATACTAGCGTGGGGGTGGGTACATGGCCACAACCCCCAAAAGAGCAGACGTGGGTGTCCTTGCAATAAGCTCTGCTGCCAGTTGAAAGTCGTCAGCCCCAACATGAAGCTGCGTCCCAATATTACACCGAAGTCGAGATGTTGCAGGACAGTCCAGAACATAATGGAGCAGGGGCTGCTCACTGACCTCAAAGCAGTGAGGGCATGGCTCTGGGTTGCTGTTAGTCACCTGGCTGTAGCACGGGAACCCCAGGCGTAAGCGGCGAAGTGGAACCAGTAGGTGGTTAGGTGTGCCATGGGGAACAGACACAGGTGAGTACTCTGTAGCTCTGGCATACCACGTAGCAGAACGGGAGCCCTCCCACACCTGAAACTGATGATCCTCCTGCGAAAGTCGGCAGACGGCATCAGCCACGTGTCGCAAGAGAAGGGATAGACTAGGACGCAGCTGAAATGTGGTAACAGGTAACGTGCCAGCATGGCGAGCAGCAGCAGCAGCACGCTCATTGCCTGCAATACCGACATGCCCAGGAAGCCAGTGAAGGTGAACCTCACCCCCCCGACCTGTGATGGAAGTTGCAACAGCTATGATGGACGTAAGGAGATATTTATTGTCAGAGTAGCAGTGCTTTTGGAGGCCACGTATAGAGGAAAGCGAGTCCGTATGGATAATAATACGCCGATGGAGGTGTTGATCAGCATGGCGAAGGGCGCAGAGAATGGCAACGAGCTCAGTCTGGTAGGCTGAAACACCGGAGGTGACACGCCAGGACTCAACCCCCTCATCACAAACAAAAGCAGCACCCGCAGACCCGTCATCACCAACAGACCCGTCAGTATAGTAGACTGCAGTATCTGGAGTGAAGAAAGCTGCCACACGACTGAGAGCATCCTGGCGAAGAACAGCAGGAAAAGAGGACCTGGGAACTGCTATATTAGGCTCGACATATTTGATCACAGGTGGGAGCCAAGGAGGAGCAGGGGCATATGCAGGATTGGGCAAGTCAGGACCACCACCAATGGCATCAGCGGCGTCAAGCTTGCGAACTATGTCCGCAGCAAGCAGAATCCAATCACGTCCAGGGTGCGGATTTGGGGGCCGAGAAAGGGTACGCTGGAGGAGTACAGACACCGGAAGGTGGGGCCGATGCCGACAGAGCTGAGCAACGACAGCTGTTGTTCGTGCCCAAATGCGGTGCTGCAGAGAGGAAAAACTGCTCTCAGCCCGAAGGTTGACCAAGCGTGTCCAAGGAGGTGCACCAAGCAATATACGCAGAGCAGTGTTCTGCAGGACTTCCAAAGAGAGACGGAGTGACTCAGACACTCCGATAAGACATAGAGCCCCGTAATCCACAATGGAACGGATAGCTTGTGAATAAAAAGTCCGTAGGACGCTGTACGAGGCACCCAGGTTGCGGTGAGAAAGGGCTTTTAGGGCAGTAATGCGGGTAGCTGCTCGCTCCCGTATATAGCGGATATGAGTGGCAAATGTCAGACGGCTGTCGAACCATACACCCAGGTACTGGTGACAGCGAACAACATCAAGGCTATTACCCCCAAGAAGAAGGGGACGGTCAGGGTGGCGGAGACCAAAAGGCAGACATTTAGTTTTTTGGAAATTGATTTTAAGGCCAAGCTCACAGCATTTGGCATGTAGACGGGAAAGCGCAGTTGGTGCCTGAGTGTAGCAGTCCCGTCTAGAGAAAACCAGTGCCAAGTCATCTGCATAGCAGAACAGAGTAACCCCTTGGCCATAGTCGACTGTAAGCAGGTCCTCAACTAAGACATTAAATAAAAGAGGACTCAGCACACTGCCCTGGGGTGTGCCATTGACATGCGAGTAGGAAGGGGATACTCTGCCCTGAAATCGAACACAAGCAGCACGGCCGTGGAAGAAGTCCCTCACCCAGGAGAGGAGGCGACCACCCAAGCCCTTCGCTGCGAGCGCCACAAGTACTGCGTCTGGGTTGGCAAGTTCGAATGCCTTCTCAAGATCGAGGAAGACAGCCATGCCACAACCACTCCTCAGCTCACCAAGAAAGGAGGCTAGGCAATGTTGAGCGCTCCTGCCAGGGAGGTAAGCAAATAGCCGGGGATGGAGCGGCCCCAACCTCCAGACAAGTCGAGAGAGGACAAGCCTCTCAGCGGTCTTGGCAATGCAACTGAGGAGGGAGATCGGCCTCATGGTAGTCGGGTCTCGTGGTTTGGGGATGGGGTGAATAATGGCTGTCTTCCACAATCCAGGGAGACGCTTTTCAAGCCATGAGCGATTGAACAGGTCCAGGACACGCGCCTTCCCTCCCTGGCTTGTGCGAGCCAGGAGGGAGTATACAAGGCAATCAGGGCCCGGAGCCGTATCCTTTCTGCTGCACAACACTCGCTCTAGCTCTTCCACAGTAAAGGGGTGGTCTGCAGCATCAGGACGAGAGCAAGCAGCATTAACAGCGCCCCTGCGGGGTCCTGCAAGGCGAGCTTGTAGGTCACTGACAGACTGTGGGAGGTTCGTTGTGGCAGTACGAGCAGCGAAATGGGCAGCAAGGCGATCTGCCTCACCTGCAGGGTCAGGATGTGATGGTGGCCTAGCTGGTCGGGGAGAAGAGACCGACTTGATTCTCGCCCACATCTCCCCAAGTGTGGAACGTGAATCAAGCGACCTACACCACCTCATCCAAGCCTCGTCCCGGATGCGGCGCTTTTCCTGCGAAACATGTCGTACCACTGCAGCCAGATATCTCCTAGTTGGAGAGGAAGGTCGCCGACGGTAGGCCTTACGAGCGGAGTTTAGCCGATGGTTCAGCTCCTGAACCCGCTCGTCATAAAACCAGTAGTCCTTAAGAAAGACCGTGGGGCGCTTGGTGAGGGGAATACAGGCAGCAGCAGCATGACGTAAGGCACGGGCAACCTGCTCCGCGTGGTCCTCTAGGGAATGCTGGGGAACAGCCTTGTCCAAGGCGATGTCAACTGTCTGTGCATACTCAGGCCAATGTGCACATCGTAAGTCCCAGCGAGGCGGAGGTGGTGGTGGGGGTGGAAGAGGAGCCGCAGGCAATTCCATCACCACAGCGAAATGATCACTGGTGAGGATTGGGTGCAAGGACCACGTAGACACATCGGCAAGAGGTGCAGAGACTAGGGAGAGGTCAAGCCTCCCACCACGGACATGGGTAGACTTGGACAAGTCATTGAGTAAGGAGACCCCCGCAGTTTCCTCGAGGGCAATGGCAACATGTCGCCCAGCCTCATTCGCCGGGTGGGGTGAGAATAGGACAGGATGGTGGGCATTGAAGTCCCCCCCAATGAGGGTGGACTCAGCTGCAGCCTGATGGAGGAGCTCGCCAATGTCTAGAGTCCCAGCATGGCTCTTATAAATGTTATAGACGGTTAAGGAGGTCGTGGCGAGCTGCAAGATGACTCCTTGAACCTCAACACCCTCACCGCAGTGAATAGGAGGGCTACATTCTTTGCAAGGGATGTGATCCCGAGCCAGGATGGCACACCCCTGCGAATTACCAGGGACCCTAGGGAGGAAGAAGCCATTGTATCCTCGGAGCCGAAAAGGGGAGCCGTGGGGTAGGAGTGTCTCATGCAGAAGGAAGACATGAATATTCTCCTGGAAAGCCACCTCCTGGAGGTGAGGGAGCTTACTCCAAGCTCCTATGCAGTTCCACTGCAGGACTCGGAGGCAATCAGCGTTGTCTGGGACCGTGGAGGGTAAGCAGTCTCTCGCAGAAGTCCGAGAGTTTCTCCCTCTGCCTCTACTGCTGCTGAGGCTGGAACAGGCCCTGATGGATTGATAGGCAGGTTGCCGGGCAGGTGATCTGCCTCTACCACTGCTGAGGCTGGAGTCGGTGCCAGAGAGTTGGAGGCTGGGCCGCGAGGTCGGCATTCTGCCCCTACCCTTGCTGAGGTTTGTGGTGGCCCTGGTAAGGTGGTAATTGGGCTGCGAGAGCGGCATCTGGCCTTGGGCACTGCTGAGGCTGCAGTTGGTCCTGGCGAGCGGGTGGATGGGCCGCGATGTCGACGACGGCGTGTAGGGACATGAGGTGGCTGGGGTGTTGCCGACAGGTCGGGAGACGACATCTGACGTGTAGGTGGAGAGGGACGAAGCTGACGCTTTGCCTCCACCACATCCTCGACGATTTTGTCGATAGTAGCCACGAGGGGAGCAGTATCGACTTTCTTGCCAAGCATCGATTCCAGTAACTGAGCAAAGCTTAGAGCAATCTCTTTCCCAATTAATTGCAGGTCCTGTATGATGAAGAGAATCTGGGGAGAGCTCGGAGCATGAGGTGGTACGGGGAGAGATGCATCGAACGGTGGTGGGAGTGTGGTAGGAGGTGGGTGGTGAACCTCCACTGCCACAGTCTGACGAGGGGGAGCAGACTGCAGAGGGGGAAAGGCGCTGGCATCGAGAGGAGGAGGAGGAGAAGGCACAGCTATTATTTGACGCTGTTGGCCCCAGACAAAGGTCCCTGGAGGTGCAGGCGTGGAGCTGGTGGCTTGCTGCTGCTGAACCCAGGCTACCTGGCGTTCCCGGCCCTGCAAGACATGTGCAGCTCTGATGGGGCAGTTGGGGTGCCACGCATGGTGTGGGCCAGAGCAGTTGGGGCAGCGGGAGGTGATTGCCTCCTTGGCCTTGAATCTTGCCAGGCAGCGCTCCGTATCGTGTGGGCCGCTGCAGATCCCGCAAACGACAGGCCTGTTGCATGTGGCTCTGTGGTGTCCATACCTCTGACACCGATAGCAACGGAGAGGCTCCGGGGTATATGGGCGCAGATAGTAAGTCCCCCAGTTCCCAAGATCGAGAGAGGGTAGTAGAGGACCTCGTAAAGTGATGAGGACCTGGCGAGTCTCCTCCCTGGTACGCTGCCTCTGACAGCGCGTGGCTTCTTCCACCTGTGGGTGACGCAAAAGGAGATCGACCGGCATTCTCATGGGATACCCCATGACAATAGCCTTGGTCGATCTCAGCCCTGGAGTGAGCTCCACGAGCTTGATGGGGTTGGCCACGTCCTGGGCTGCTGCCTTGAGAAGGTTGTAAGAGACCTCGTCTTTCGGGACTAGGACGGAGCTCCCGTCTTTGCCGATAATGTTGGTGGTCCTCAGTTCCGGCAGGCGGTGTTCCAAAGCTGCGACTGCATCGTAGCTTGTTTCGTGCCCGTCCTGGCGAGTAACACGAAAGGCCGGGAATGATGAGCGAGGTGGAGGGGGCACCGCCACCATTACTGAAGGTCGAGCGGTAAGAGGAGGCTTGCGAGGAGCCCCAGAGCGTGGTGCCGGAGTGGCGTAGTTTCCCTGCTCTCGCCGTCTAGATCTTTTACTACTGACCAGCGAGAAACCGTCGTCATCAGTACGGGCAGGATCAGCATCAGAAGGAGCAAATGAGGCAGCAGGAAGGGCAGCATCCACGGTCATCTGCTCATGGTGGCGAGCTGATTTAGCTGGTCGAGTTGTAGAAGGGGAAGCACAGGTGGCAGGACGAGGCAATGGGCCCGAGGCAGGAGCCAAGGCAGTAGCTAGGGAGGGACAGGGATCTATGGGAGCAGAGGACTGTGAGCTGGACGTGGAGGAGCGTCTCTCCCTCTTACTTCCCTTAGCACTGGAAGGCCTAGATAAACCTGAGCGCTGGGGCTGAGGTCGTGGGATGCGTGAGGGACCCGAAGATCGGGTACTAAGAGGTGCCTCCATAGCACTGAGGCAAGCAAACTCCCCAAGAAACAGACTACACACACACTAACACACACACACACACACACACAATCACTCAAAAAAAAAAAAAAAAAAAAAAAAAACGGCCAAGTCCCTACAGTGACGGGCAACCTATGCTCCCCGCCCTCTAAAGGGCGACGTAGGAGGCCCCGCCACTGCCCCTTTCGGGTCTTCCCTATTCTATCAGAGCCGCTCTCTGCGCTTCCTATAACCAGCCCCTAATGGGCCCCCCTCATGGAAGTGCCCTAACGGCACCCCTTCAGGGTTCGGCTTCGTACCACGCAGAGAGACACTAACGGCGGCCGAAAAAAAAAAAAAAAAAAAAAAAAAGCACAAACTCACACACACACACACACACACACACACACACACACACACACACACACACACACACACACACACACACACACTCTCTCTCAGTCACACCCAGGCAATCTGAGACAGAGTCCCAGAAAAACCTGGAAAAACGTTCAAAAATCTTCCTCAGTACCAGAGACTAAGTCCCCAAACTGGCAAAAGTGAGTAAACTGGACGAAATTCTTCAAGAGCAAATCGAACAGAGTCGAAATCTCGAGACAGAACGGCCAGACCTCCACACCCGACAACGTCTGAGCTAGGGTCACCACCAGAGAAAAGCTGTAGATTTACATCGTTGGCGGCTAATCAGCAGCCGCGAATCAAACACACCCTACTCTCCCTGTACATCTCAGCTGCACAGGTCAATCAAGTAGGGTATAGTAATAGCAACCCCAGGCTCATCTGAATGTGAACCAGGAGGACTGCAGGGCTAAGTTCTCTTCTGCAGTCCACCATCATCATTTCGGGCGATAGGAAAGTAAATGGGAGACGGTTGTTTAGCTAGGCAGGTCAGCCCCCTCGGTTTGTTGCATAGCACTTCTTCGTAACTAGCACCATATTTTTAGTGCTAATCTTTTATTGCATCACAAGACTAAAGATGGTGAGATGACAACTTCACGCTTACTTAAAGTGAACAGTGTGGACAAGTCGCCGCTTCCGAATTTTAGGCTACAAGGGAATTCAAAATATCGACATAATCTTAGTATCATCATAAATCGGGTTCAGAATAGAGAAGTACCGTGTGAAAATAGCTTTGACATAATATCAAACACTTGCTGAACAAAGTAAACCTTTGATTTAGTCGTTCATAAGGAAACGAATATGCATTTTCTCAAACACTGGGAAACGATGGCCGGTCTTTGATATGCTGCTTTCCTTGTACACGGCTAAATCGATGCATACCATTGTCCAGCAAGTACTTCATGTTATGCCAGTGTTATCTGCACACGGCATTTTTTCCTATTTTAAAGGTGATTTATGCTAATACTTCGAAAATTATTAACGTCGAAATTTTCGGCTTCCTGTAGCCCAAAACTTGTAAATGACCACTTGTGACTGGTGATTTAAAAAACAGGCAAATAATCTTATGAAGTCTACACCCTACTTCATTAGCTGTAAAATTGCAATCTGTGTTTTTTAATGCTTCAGTATAACAAAAGGTTAAAACTAAGACATGATGCTAGTCACGAAGAGGTGTAAAGGAAAGGAGTCAGGGCTATAGTATTGCCTTATTCTGTCAATGAGCTACGGGAAATAGGCTGCAGAGGGACGAAAATCTCTCCCAAGTTAAGGTCCATGATGCTAGTCACGAGGAAGTGCTATGGAAAGAAGTCAGGGTTGTTCACTCTTCTCTCTGGCTGTGAAGTGTTAGTAAGAGTGAAGATAGTAACAAAGAAGTTTAGTAAAGTAAAATAAAGCAATACCTGGTTTCCACGTGGCCATCGTCAGGAAGGCAAGGCTGCGGACCTCAGGAACTTCACGGATGTTGTCTATGATGGGTGTCAGGAAGCTTAGGATCTGGGGAAAGAGAAATAGAATGATAGAGAGAGAGAGAGAGAGAGAGAGAGAGAGAGAGAGGAGGTCTGCATCACTGTATTCTTACCCACACCCGCCCGCACCCTCCAGCGCCAGGAAGCATTTGGTGTGGACGCGCTTAACAGTAAATACTCTTGTAATGCAGGGTATCAGTAGAAAACGATAACAGTGATGTAATCTCTCTCTCTCTCTCTCTCTCTCTCTCTCTCTCTCTCTCTCTCTCTCTCTCTCTCTCAAGCGTCACCCTGTCCTCTGCCATCACAGTGCCCTCTCTCCAGTTCACTCCTCCCCTCATATACCTCTCCACCCCATCCCTCCACCCCTTCATCTCATCCTCGGACTCCCCATCCCTCTCGCCAGATTAGAGTGAAAAGAGTAGAGTAACTTACAAACAA
Organism: Coenobita brevimanus; assembly: GCF_032717465.1. Taxonomy (NCBI): domain Eukaryota; kingdom Metazoa; phylum Arthropoda; class Malacostraca; order Decapoda; family Coenobitidae; genus Coenobita; species Coenobita brevimanus. The sequence continues at coordinate 3,701,219 of NC_136992.1, read as the reverse complement.
GCAATCTTACTAGAAAATCGTCTGTAGGTAGCAGATGAAACTAAAAAAATCGCCTGTAGGTAGCAAGATTAAACAAGAAAGCGTCTGTAGGCAGAAAGATTACATTAGTTAATCGTCTGTAGGTAGCAAGAGGAAACTAAAAAATCGTCTGTAGGCAGCAAGATTACATTTGTCAATCGTCTGGAGGTAGCAAAACTATATTTAAAAATCAGCTGTAGGTAGCGGGATTAAGCTAGAAAATCATCTGTAGGTAGCAAGATTACATTAGGTAATCGTCTGGAGGTTGCAAAATTAAACTAAAAAAATTCATCTGTAGGTAGCGGGATTACACCAAAAAAAAAATCGTCTGTAGGTAGAAAGACTAAGTTGGAAAAGCACAGGAAGGTCCATTTATAGCACCCTACTAAGCGATTTCTCGTGTTGTGGAGACGGCTCAGTTAGCGTTATCTCTCTCTCTCTCTCTCTCTCTCTCTCTCTCTCTCACCACACTATCACACCCAAGCCCACACCAGCAGGATGAGCCGTTCCCCTGATAAATGAGATACCCAGAGCTCTGTTTACGGACCACCCTGTATAATTAAGCCATCTTATTTGTAGTATTCATTCTATCAGTAATTTACCGTTGTCCTCTCCATCAGTAATTTATCATTGTCATCAGTAATTTACCGTTGTCCTCAGTAACTTACCGTTGTCCTCGGTAATTTACCGTTGTCCTCGGTAATTTACCGTTGTCCTCGGTAATTTACCGTTGTCCTCGTTGTTGTGGGCTAATATTTACTCCGCCAGTAATTTACCGTTGTCCCCTTCATCCGTAATTCACCGTTGTCCTAGCTACTGTGGGTTAATATTCACTCTACCAGTAATACACCGTTGTCCTCTCAGTAACTCTCCGTTGTCCTCTCAATAACTCACCGTTGTCCTCGCTATGGTGGGCATGTGGTGGGCATCGAGACAGTAGAGAGCGTGGATTCTCATGCGTGTTGTTACGTCCCCGGTGATGCCCAGAATGACGTCTTGCAAGATATCAATTGCAGTCGGAGTGCCAAGGTTGCATAAGGCTTGCAATATGGTCACGCGCCTACGCTCCTCCAATTCCACATTCTAAAGGAGAGATGGTTATGCTGAGAAAGAATAATTTGGGTGGGTGTCATCTAGATCATCATCATTATTACGATTATTAGCATTAATATTATGCATCTCCTTAATTATAACCATCATTACCGTTATCATTATCATCGTCATCATCATTACCATTGTCATCATTGTTACCTAGATTATCATCATCATCATTAACTTTTCCATTATCATCATTATCACTGTTACCATTACCATCATCATCATCATTGTCATCATCATCATCATTATAATTATCATCATCATCCTATTTCCCACTAGATAATAGGTTTGGACGTGCTAACTTGCGGTCACACGGAGATTGAAATTGAATGGCGGCATAGGCTTCTTGGCACCTCTTCCTTAGCGATTCATTTTGCATGTTACAGCGTTTTATCTCCAGTACAGTCTAATACCAGTGAAGTAAGCTTTGTGAGCGCGTGACGAGCAAGCGAGCGTTTGTACATACGCCTATCCTCATAATTTCATTTAGGTGTAAACTGTCAATATTTCTAGTGACGTAGTTGAACAGTAACATAAGAATAACTGAGCTAAAATATTTACTTTCTCACGTTTTCCCTCACACACACACACACACACACACACACACACACACACACACACACACACACACGCACACGCGCGCGCGCGAGCGAGCGAGCGAGCGAGAGAGAGAGAGAGAGAGAAATCAACATATGACAATGAAAAACAACTCATACCATGCATGTGCCACTTTCATAGTGCTTTATATCGATTTCCTAGAGAAGTATGTCAAGTCCTGGGTACATTCCCTTAGAAACCTGAGATTCCAAGTGGGTTCTTTGGTTTCATAAGTAAATATATAGTTAAAAACAAAATTTCTTGAATGTATCCACTTCCTCCTGATAAAATCCCATCTCGATCTCACATAGTACAGAAGTTATTAGCCTCTGTACACGAGCGCGGTCGGGCCTGGCCGGGTCGTGTCGGGCCGCTCATTTCTCAGCTGAATGTAAACATCGCTTTGTCCGCCGCGCTCGCTCGCTCGTAACTAAACCTCGTTCTGCTTCCCTGCCTCTGTTTATCATTGGATTTATAATCTTTTGAATGTGATGTACTGAGAGGCAAATTATCAGTCATTCATGGATGCACTCTGTTCACTTTACCTTGGGAAAATTGCCATCCCTCCATGTCGAATGTTGAGTTTAAACAGTCTATTAGTACCAGAAACTTGTACTAGTCACGAAGAAGTGCTACAGAAAGTATATAGAGCCACGGTCTTGTCTTTTTCTGCCACTGAGTTACAAGAAATATGCCACAAAACGACAAAATTCGGGCCAAGTTTAAGTGAATCAGCTCTAGTAATAAATTCTGTACTTTTGTCCACTACAGCTTTCCAGCATCTGTGACTCCAACAATGAGAGAGACAGGAGAGGTGAATAGACTTTTGTATCTGACTGAACCTTTCTGAGGCAAACTATATCGATTCTAAAAATATATATATAAGAAACATTAAGGAAAGATCAACGTGTATTTGGCATAATAAATCGCTATGAAGCCTCCATTCCTAATTAGAATACTATACACATTTTACTTTAACTTGTCTTAAAAGCCCCGTCTCTTAATCTTGACTACAGAGATATAACAATAGATGAGCACTAGAATATGGTATTAGTCACGAAGAAGTGTTATGGATAGGATGTAGAAGTCATCTCTTTGTTATCTTCTTGTTTTCTGCCACTGAACTACGTGAAATAAGTTGCAATGGGACGAAAATCTTTGCCAGGTAAAGGTGAACGGACTACAGCCATATCTGAGCACAAATTTTATGATCTTGTAAGTCGGAAGAAGAAAAAAAAACACTTTCATAATGCCGTCTTCCAAGCATTTTCTTTCTCACTGTCACGTACAGCACAACATATCAGGCACTGAAAAAGGAATGCACATAAGTTTGTAGTTGTTGTTGTAGTTGTTGTTGTTGTTGTTGTAATTCCAGCCGCATCTCGCTGTGAACCCAGTGTCTTGAGGAAATCGGCGACTTCGACCGGTCGCTCCCAGAGTCATTTATTGACGCTATGGTGAGGAATTGTTTTTTGTTGAGGGATTTTTTTTTTGTGACAGTGTGGTATATGTGCTATGTACCGTAAGTGTGGGTAATTGCGTTGTGTTAGGTCTGCATTAAAGTGTGGAGAAAATGGATTTCTGTGAGTTGTATTTTGTGTTAGTATTGTGGCAGGGAAGGGTGGTAGCCATATCGCAGTCTGCCTATAGGTGTACTCAGGGCTCTCTAGTTAGTGACGTTTCTGACGGGTGTATCGCAGTCTGGCTATGTGTACTTGTGTCTCTCTGTGAAGGAAAGTTTCTGAGCGGAGTATCACAGTCTGGCTAGGTGTACTCGTGTCTCTTTGGGTAATGACGTTTCTGAGGGGTGTATGTCTGGTGGTGGTTCTTGGAGCACGCTGTTTGGCTACAGGCTTTGGATGGCTGTGGTGGCTAGGTGTGCGCAGAACGTGGCCTATTGAAACAGTGTGTATCCTTTTCACTTCTACCTCGACGCACACACTCGGACGGTTTGTGTCAGAAAGTTGGTTGTATTTGAATTGAATTTTATGGCTTCGTAACACCTTGTTCTTATAGATTCATTATGCTTTTTGCACTTTTTTTTTTAAATCCTCCTGACTGTGGCTGAAGCAATGTCTGTACTAAAAATGTGTAAAAATTGAAACACATGGATATACGTAATAAATCACAAAAAACCGGTTGCCACGAAATTTCTTACGGTTTCAAAAGAGAGGCTCCAGAAGAATAAAAAAAAAAAAAAAAAAAAACGGAATACAAGAGGGGAGTGGAGGAGAGAGTGGTTAGGTATGATTTGGAGCAGATGGAGGAGGAGGAAGGAGTGTGTAAGATGTACAGTATGTCTAGCATGTGAGGTAGTGTGTGGGGTGAAGAGAAGGCGTAAGGGGGTGAAAGGAACAGCGTGGTGGAAGGATGAAGTGAAACGAGCTGTGGCAGAGAAGACGAAAGCATATAGTGACTTGATGGAAAGAAGAGAGATGGAGAATGAGACGGAAAAGAGAGCTGTATACAGAGAAGAGGACAGAGGCGAAAAGACTAGTAAGAGAGCGTAAGAAAAGAGTGGATGAGGAGTTTGGAAGAAATATCTAAGTAATATGAAGGGGATGTACGTAACTGCTTTGAAAGGAGGTCAAGAAAATAAGACAGGGTGTTAAGGGAAGCAGTAAAGGAGTTAAAGTTAAAAAAGAATGTTGGCGGAGGGGGGAGAAAAAAGTGTGCAGATGGAGAGAACACTTTACGGAACTGCTGAATATGGAGAATTAAAGTTGCGGAAGTATAAGTAGTTAAGGGAATGCTTGGGAACAGTGGGGCGAGTAGGGAGGAAGAGATCAGTAGGATGGAAGTAGCTGAAGCAATGAAGAAAGTCGAAATGGAGAAAGCCCCAGGAAGTGATGGAGTGTGGCGAGATGTTGGAATGCGGGGAGAGATGATGATAGAATGGATATGGAAGACGTGTAGATTGGCTTGGTAACGCATTTGTCTTCTCAGTATAATAGGAAAAATATATGGTAGGTTACTAATCGATTGAGTCAGGGAAATAATCGAGGAAGTAGTCAGAGAAAAACAAAGTGGTTTTAGGAAGGGAAGAAATGCGTAGGTCAGATGTTCGTTCTAAGATGCTGAGCGGAAAAATACCTAGAGAAGGAAAAGACGTTATATGTTGCCTCCATGTATCTGGGAAAAACATATGACAGAGTAGATAGACAAGGAATATGGAAGGCATGTATAATAAATACAGTAGATGGGAAGTTGCTGAATTATGTGAAGAATATGTATGAGGAAGCCTGAGCTGCATGGCGTGTAGAAAATGCATTGAGTTTTTTACCAGCCGCTATAGCGAAGCTGGAATTGTTTTCAAAGTGTCCGTCTATCCGTCTTTCTTCCATCTGTCCGTGTTTCTGTGAACGTGATAAATTCGCAACCACTCAAGATATCATCACAAAATTTTATAGGTATGAAGTAGGGAAAAAAAATCGATCAATATTTCGAAATTGGTGAAAATAGGTCAAGGTCTGTGTGTTTGTTACCACAATAATTTCGCAACCGCTCAAGATATCATCACAAAATTTTACAGGTGTGTAGTAGGGATGAAAATCTACGAGTTCGAAACTGGTGAAAGTAGGTCAACGTCACGGTCATATTCCGAGCAGCGCTAGATATGTAACGGCTCGCGGATGTTGTGAGTCCCCCCTTGGGGGAGCTTCTAATTTATCTGAGTGTTGAACCAAACAGGAGTGTGTCATGTGTCCGTGGTTGTTCAGTCTGTATATGGATGGAGTTTTAAAGAGATACGAGGTAGGGCAGTGTATGTTGGAATGTCCCAAGTGAAAGAAGGTAGTGACTGGATGTTTCCTGTGCTGTTGTTTGCTGACGAAATTGTATTGTTAAGTGATGCTGAATGTGAGCTGCAAGTCTTGGTGAATGAATCTGGGAGTGTATGTACGAAACGGAACATTAAAAGTGAATGTAGTTAAGCGTAATGTTATGGTCTTTGAGAGAAATGATATCACAGAATGCACAAGGAGGATGGATGGCGAGGAAATGGAGAATGTGAGTGCATTCAAAAACTAGGGTAGTGTAATAAGCATGGGTGGAATCTCAGAGGAGCAAGTGCTTGAAGGAGAACAACAGGGGAGAAAGGTTGATTATTCACTGAAATCACTGGTAAGTAATAGGAAATTGACATGGATGTAACAAAAACATACACACAAAAGTCGCTGCATGACACTACTGTGATTCCCATTCCACAAGTAGATTACGGAAATAAAGCCTGGACTCTGTTGGAAGGACACAAGTCAAGTGTGAGGGCAGAGGAAATGAGTTGTTTAAGAGAAGCATGTGGAGTTACATGGAGACAAATGGGGAATAAATGGGCGATGTAGTATTGATGTGAATATGACTGAAAGCGTTAAGAGAAATACTCTGAGGTGGTTTGCCTATGTGGAGAGGATGACGAATGAGAGACTGACTAGGAGAATACATGTGAGTGAGGTGGAAGGGAATTAGATGGGGGGTAGGCGAAGGACGAGACGGAGTGGAGCGATATATGAGAAAGGGGAGGGGGGGGAGTTGACTTGGAGAGAGGGGCAGCCAAATGGCAGAGAACAGGACGGCATGGAGGCGATTTGTCTGCAGTCACCCATTACGGGATTAAGGAATCTGGTTATGGATAAATTAACAGAACTAGATTAAGACCCTTTGAGAGTAGTGAGGACAGAACGTGTGTGTGTGTGTGTGTGTGTGTGTGTGTGTGTGTGTGTGTGTGTGTGTGTGTGTGTGTGTGTGTGTGTGTGTCGCAGGTGTTCGTGCTCCTCCCTTGCATTATATACTCTCTCTCTCTCTCTCTCTCTCTCTCTCTCTCTCTCTCTCTCTCTCTTTCCACAGGCTCTGAAAATCAGTGTGGTGAACCTGCAGCAAACGACGCTTATGACGCCTATCTGAGGACAAATGAATTCATCAGTGTCTGTTGTTGAGGATTCACTAGACTGATTTTCAAAGTGCTTGGGGAGAAGAACAGGAGAGGTGATAGGGCTGGTACTGATGCCGACAGTACCTTACCCCTCCATCTCGTTCTCTGCCTCCTTCTTTGACGTACCTGCAAGTCTTCTCTGAGCGCCGGGAGGAAAGTACTGAGGACAAGTTTTGCGTCACAAGTGTGGTGGGTGTCGCAGGGGGTGTAGGTGATGGACTCTTCCTTGTCTGGGCTGAGGCACAGATCATGGACCAACTTGGCTATGTTCATCGCCGCAAAAGGGTCATCAATCCGCGCACTTCCTGTGGTGTTGGGCGGCTTCACAATCAGGTCCTGCAATATACGGTGCGAGACAAAATTTCTCCACTGCATCTACTTGAAATTTAGCCAATAGCCATCACTTTATTCCCCAACGCATCATATCAAAGAGAATTATTTATGGGCAGAAAAACACATCACATCTTCTTGAATACGTAAGTTTGGCTATTACATCACTGCATCTGCCTGATGCCTTAGGCACATCAGTCACTTTCCTTCCTAACACATAAATTAGCTTTGGACAGAGAAACATATCAAGCCTCTCCCAGCTTATGAAACACAGTCAAGGAGAAAAGATCGCCTTTTATTATGTCAGTATCCTCTCAGACACATTATAGTAAATAAAATACTTTACAGAGAATCGTATCAAGCCCCTCTCAGAATAGGATTACTGTATATCGACAAGGCAGAATTACCCTATTATTCCGGCGTTACTCCTTGATACCCACGACATGTCCGTCACTTTCCACCCTGTCACATCATATCAAAGAGAATCATTTATGGACAGTGAAATATATCAATTCTATCTGAACTTAGGCTATTCCACTGTGTCTGCTTGATGATATACAGTACTTAGAGCATCTGTCACTGTCCTCCTCGGCTCATTATATACCGATTCTGAATCATGTATAGGTAGAGAAGCATCCCAGGTCTCTCTTAGCACAGGATTAAACAGTCAGGTACAATATTTCGTCTGTTATTTCACTGCGTCTGCGTCACACTTAAGGATTGTTCGTCACTCTCACGACCAGTAAGGACAAGGTCACAGAACACCAAAAGGCTTGCTCACACTTATAGCCAGGGACAAAATTTTGTCTAAAAATTCGATGCCTCTGCCTCACTCTTGGAGCATGTCTCTCATTTTCTCCCTGATATATCACATCAATGAGCAGCATCTATGGGTACAGACTCATAGCAAGTGTATTCTACCTTACGAATATTCGCTGACAGAGGAGAGTGAGAAGTACAGGAGATGAAATATTAGCCGAACTTTTATGAAAAATTTTAGACAGGAAAGTCAGGCTGCCCCTGTGAGGATGACAAGCCACTCCAAAGCTTTATTGAATAATTAATTAATTAATTGATTAATTATTAATAGATAAACAGGATCAAAAGCTAATCCATTGCCGTAACCAGACAGTTTCATTCAACTTGGGTCTCTCTCTCTCTCTCTCTCTCTCTCTCTCTCTCTCTCTCTCTCTCTCTCTCTCTCTCTCTCTCTCTCTCTCTCTCTCTCACATGTACGTACAAGTAACCGTGGTATGATGGCAGGATTCTTGATGGTAGTGACAGCATCCAGGTACAAAATATGGTAGACGTCAATACTGAAGGTATCTCTCTTCTCCAGCTTGTTCAAGATGTAATTAACACCCGCTTCAGTGCCCGTCCCTATGACAAGGTGCTGCAGAATGAACCTGGGTGCAGAGAACAACATTTAACACAGTCAGGATGAACACGCGCAGCATTAACACATTCAGCATTTACACATTCAACATTTACACATTATCGCGTTAATATGAGTATATATATATATATATATATATATATATATATATATATATATATATATATATATATATATATATATATATATATATATATATACATATATATATATATACAGGGTGTCCCTGGAGTTAAAGCGAAAACTTTGGGAAATGATAGCTGAGGCAGTTCTAAACAAAAAATGTTAATGAACACGTGTCCAAATCTCAGCCGTGACGGAGCTACAATTACTGATGACCTTATGGGCGAAAATGGTCTCCATCATAATTTGCCCATAGGGACATCAGTAATTGTAGCTCCCTAACGGTTAAGATTTGGACACATGTTCATATAACATTTTTTGCTTAGAATTCCACCATCTATCATTTCCTAAAGTTTTTTGCCTTAACTCCGGGGACACTGTGTAATATATATATATATATATATATATATATATATATATATATATATATATATATATATATAAAGGAGAGAGAGAGAGAGAGAGAGAGATAATCATCAGATGTTTTAATCCTGTATGAAGTGGCCATAAACGAACTGCGTCCATATAATCCTGTTCTCTGCCATCTGACTGCCCTCTTTGCAGCTCACAGCTCCCTCTTTCATATACTTCTCCACCAAGAAGAAGAATTTGGTTTTACACCAGGCATTCCCGAAGGGCTAAGGCGTTGCCCCTGGGTAGGGTTGGAGCGTGTAGCATTTTATGACCGGATGCACTTCCTCATGTCTACCCACAGTGTAGAGACTCAAATCTCTACACTGTGTGTCTACCAATGACCCTTGGGTGGATTCGATCCTCCGACCCTTCGGTCAGAGCGGAGCGCTCTGACCCACTGAGCCACGGCTGCTACAACTTCTGCACAGAAGAATAAATTTTTACCATGACCTTAGTAGGTAATCAAGGTCACTGTTCTGATCTGGTCATCGGTAACACTACACTTGCCTTACTTCACCCTGGCCCTTTTTCGTCCTTTTCCATCTTAATTCACGTAGGTGAAGTGTGGAAAAAGACGATGGTACGACTCAGCATACTTTCCATGGCACTTCTTAGCAAACAGCACCATATTCTAGCGTTCAACTATTGTTACAGCTAAGTAGTCATGATGGAGTGATGGCAATTTTGGGCTAAGTATACATAAAAGGGGTATAACTGCCAAAACTGCCTCACCCTGACGATTCATGAAAGACTCCACACATAACAGTTTCCAATTATTACCCCCTTCAAGGAATTAGCTGGAGTTGGTGAGCACGCAACTGAACACATATCACAGTGTATGGATGGCCTCTTATTTTGGGGGGGCCTTGGCGTTTGACTTGGCCTGCATATAAGGATATTTTTGACAGGAAACTCAGTCATGTGGCTCTGTAGGAAATCGTTTTTATGACTTTCTTTTAAGGCTGCATCCACAGCAATTGCTTGCTGACACGGGTGGTTGCGGAGGATAATTCTACATCACTGCGACGCATTCAAGTTCCCGCCCGCACCCGCCATCCTCCAGTGCGGTCACATGCATTAGATTCAGCAATGTAAAGCTTCCACCCGCAACCGTTCGCATCTTGTGTGGATGCGCATGACTTCAACATCGTGGCTGACCTTAACCCAGATACCTCTGCCTTCCAGGGTCAAAAAATTTCTTTTACTATAAGGTTTAATTATATGCACAAGCTTTCAGGATTTGTCCTCAGTTGCTTTTGAGGGAACGATTTTGAGAGAGAGAGAGAGAGAGAGAGAGAGAGAGAGAGAGAGAGAGAGAGATGTGTGTAACTCCTTCAGGTCAGTCATATTCGCATTTTAGATTACTGTAGAGTAATGACTCTAACAAAAAAAAAATGAAAAATAAATAATCCAACCTTTAATTGTTCAGTTGATGGCCGAGCGTCATTAGATTGGAGGGTAGATTTCGCTGGTAACCAAGGAGACTCATTCCTACCTCATAACAAAAGCTCATGGAATTTCTTGCAACTACGACTTAGTATTTGAATTGTAGTAGTGACCCAGTTCCCTCAGATGACAAAAAAAAACCCTAATATCAACATTTCCCCTTCTATTCACAACTTATTTTGACAGATAAAAGCAATACTATGACTCTACATCCATTCCATATAACTTCTTCGTGACTATAATTATTTAAACCTGGTACAGATTTCCGTCATTTTACAGCTTCTTTCACGTAGTTCAGTGGTGGAAAAAGACTGTTACGGCTCTGTATTCTTTCCGTGGCACTTTTTCATGACTGTCATCCTATTCTAGTGCTAATCTATTGCTACAACTCAGCAGTGATGATGAACAGAGGGCAAATTTAGGCCAAGTTAGAGAAAGAGGGGTATAGCATCGTATTCTACTTTTAAACTACTGTTACTCCTCATTCGAGATGAAGAGAGGGCAATTTTAGGCCAAGCTAAGAGTAAACAGAACATAACATCGATTCATTTCCCTCATAGTCGTAGTATAGTAGAATATAACCTCAACATATTTCCCGCATACTCACAGCATATGAGGGTCGGTCCGCTCGCCATCCTTGGGTAGTTTGGACTCCACCACGTCGATCTCCTCCTGTGTAAAGTCTGCTAGGATGTCCACCGCCTTCCTTGCATAGCCCACCAGGGTATGTGTAGCGGGGGCCTCCTCAATCGGAGACTGCGCTAGGAGTTTCACATAGGACACTACCAGATCCTGCAATGGTAGTGGTAGTAGCAGAAGGAGTAGTAGTGGTAGCAGTAGTAGTAGTAGTAGTAGTAGCAGTAGTGGTAGTAGAAGTAGTAGTAGTTGTTGTAGTAGTAGTCGTTGTAGTAGTAGTAGTAGTGGTGGAGGTCGTGGTGGTGGTGGTTGTGGTTGTGGTGGTAGAGTATTAGTACATAGACAGATAGATGGATAGATAGACAGACAGACAGACTGACTGACTGACTGACTGACTGAGTGATTGAGTGACTGATACATACATACATACATACACAGACATATCAAAGACAGGTTGTAATAGCACCGTACCGTAATGCACCCTAATCTGCGTGGAACTCGAACCCACCTTGCCACTGCCGGTCTAAAAAGTTATGTGCCTCACCTAAATATAATGCTTTTCCATGACCTCTGTTGACATGGGCCTAGAATAACCTCCTTAAGAGTCTCCAAAATCTTGTGAGACATCTTATATAACCTTCATTAATTCTTTCAGCACTAGAGAACTCTCCTGAGATTAACAATTTGTAAGACAGAAGCAAGAAGAAAATTAAAGATACGAAGCTTTAGTGAAGGTATTATAATAATAATAATAATAATAATTATTATTATTATTATTATTATTATTATTATTATTGTAATTGTTTTTTATTAGTTATTATTAGTTTTAATATTATTATTATTATTATTATTATTAACATCCTCATAAACTCTTCAATGTATTTCTGTCCCTACTCAGTAACGACCCCTCTTGCCGCTACGCACCATCCACATTCATGCATCTTGATCTTGTGCCAGATGTACTCTTCCTTCACCATATTATATCCTGCGCTCCTCAGTCTCCTCCTGGCATATTAGTTGTCCCTACTCAGTAACGACTCCTCTTCCCACCTACCCTCATGCATTTTGTCTTTGTACTTGAGCACCTTACTGGAATCTTACCTGAGCATCAATATCTTAAGACATCTGTGGGTGCTTCTGTCCCTGCTCAGTAACGACACCCCTCCCCACAACCTTACTTTGGATTATGAGAGACTTACCCAAGCATCACTGCCTATTATCCTATCTCCATACTTGTCCCTACTCAGTAACAACCTGCCTTCCCACGACCCTCAAAGACTTAACCTAGTAGTGACGCTTATTTTCCACTTTTAAGGATTATCCCTACTCAGCAACGACTCTTCCTCCCTCTCTCCTGGATACGCCTTACCTTCACACAATATAATCTTACCTGGGCGTTACTGAGCGTCTCCTGCGTCAAGGGTACACCTGTTAGCGCTTCTGTCAAACTGGGTCTCCGTCCGGGTTCCTATGGGTCAGAGGTCAAGGTCAAGAAGAAGAATTTACCCGTATCCTCATCAGTTAAGAAGGCTCCCAAGGATCTCTTCCTTAGCGATTTAGTTTTGGATACGTCTAGTTACTATCCTTTTGCCCGTTATCTTGGCAGAGTACGGCGATATTAGAATGATTTATGAATCACGGAGCACAGTAAGCTGTAATAAGCAAATAAGTCGCTTAGGAAGAGGTGTTTGGGAGCTTCCTTAACCGACGAGAATACGGGCTTGGATTTTCTGGCTATCAACTGCACGAGAGTTATTAAAGAATCTATACTGGCAAAGCACAACACTATCAGATTCAGTCTGCCTGCGGTTGTGTTGCATGGTGAACAGGGACAAGGAGGAAACAAACTGAGTACGCCAGTCTGACCGGCCCGAGAAGGCGTGAATAAGAGGAAGGACAAAGTTTACATTATGTCTTGTCTGTAAAAACTCAGGGGTTATGTGTATAAAGTTACTGTAGCTTAGAATCTCCTTATGAATTATACATTGTCTTCACTCATGCAGTTGGTGCTAGAGAGGGACGCCTTCACGTGGTGGCACCGATATGACCAGGTGGCCCCACTGCCTAGTTATACAAACGTCCACTATTTCCTTCCCTGTCCCTCCAGAAGAGACTCATGGACTGCAGGAAAATGATAACTCCAGCCTGCAGTCCACTGGGTTCACGTACTTATGTGCCTGGGGTTGCAGCTGCTCCCACTACTCATGCAATTATCAAGTTTTTCACAATATAATTAGAGTATGTATTTTAGTGGCAAAAGGAAAGAAGGAAAAAAAGAAGAGACAGAAAGGCAGAAAAGAGAAAAATAACACAAAAGAGAAAAGACACAGAGAGAAAAAATAATACAGTGAGCAAAATTAGCTGGTGTGCTCTCAATACTGTAAAAATATATTACTTTTGTTTTAATAGATATCCTCAAAGGGCTTATTCAAGGGTCGTACTCTACGCAGCACTTGGAAATCCCGTAACACCTCTTCCTTCATGAGTTATTCAACACATGACACTTCAATATTCTCTTATAATTTATTGATCCAAACCGTGCCAATATTAAAACGATAAAGATGGAAAATAAATCAGTAAGGAAGAGGTGCCACGAAGCCTCCTATGTTACCTAAAATACGGATCCGAGGCCCACTGACTGCCACTGAGTCTGTGGGGTGGACACACAGATCAAATCCTGTCCACAAAATTGAAATAAGCAAACCTAAAGCTGACCATTGTCTACTCTTCGTGTTCTGTTTCATCGTCTGTGTTCTGTGTCTGTTCTACCCTACTAACTTACACCATGTCACTGCCTACTATTACTATCTTCTGCTTCACCGTCAGTGATTTGTGTCTCTCCTAACCTTCTTCTAATCTACACCCTACTACTGAATTCACCGTATGTGCCTTGAATCTATCGTACCCTCATCCTAACTTACACACCAATGTCAACTACCACTGTTCTCTGTTGCATCGTCTGTACCTTACATTTATCGTACCCTCTTCCTAATGCACACCACGCCACTGTCAACTACCACTGTCTTCTGTTGCATCGTCTGTGCCTTGTGTTTGCTCTAGCCTCCTCCTAACCTACACCATACTGCCTAACTAACACTTTCTTCTGTTTTGCCGTCTTTGTATTATACTTCATATCCTTCTTCTGATCTACACCATTCCTCTGTCTGCTGTCACTATCTTTTATTTCACCTCCCGTGCCCTATATCTGCCCTATCCTCCTCCTCTGCCCTGTATAACTTAACCCTTTATTCCCAGCACGGGGGTCAAGAAGGCAGACGCTTAGTTTTTTGTGGTGTGTGCTCCTTCTATAATTTTGCTGTCGACATCGTATGAATGATATTAAAGTAAATACTAACGTGACAGAGGCAGATATAAACTGGGAAGGAATAGGTGGAAGACAGCCTTCTAAGACTACGAGAATATTAAATAAACTGGCAAGGAATAGGTGGTAGACAGCCTCCCAAGCCAACGAGAATATTAAGTAAACTGTTGGGGAATAGTTGGTAGACAGCCTTCCAAGCCTACGAGAATATTAAGTAACTGATATGGAATAGGGGCAGAGAATACGGGCCGAGAAGGAGTTGTACTTACCCCGTCAGGCAGGTATTGAGGAGAGAAGTAGGTGTTAAACCTTGCAGCTCGCTTGTAGCCGAGGCGGATCTCATTTCGCAGGGGTCTGACGGCCACCAACTCCAGTGTCTGTCACAAGAACACAGCATATCAATTACAGTTCGTCTAACCTATGGTCGAGTCCACACCAAAAGCTTGCTGGTGCGGGCGGGATTTCTGCCTCACTGTAACCCATAGATGTTCTCGCCCACCCCCACCCGCGTCAGTAAGCATTTGATGTGGACATGGCCTAACTCGGGATGATATTCATTTCTCTTCAGCATATTTTCCGCTGCTTTTCGATGGTAATATAGTACAGTAATTTGGCACTAAATCCTTTCCATAACCCTGCTTCCTAGCTAACACCATAATACGTGTATTCGAGAGTTAATCTCTTGTTGAAGTTCAGTGGCAGAATAAGACAGTAGACTACAGTATCTTTATAGTCTTTCAATTGTGCTTCTCCGTGACTAAGAGCATAATATAGTTCGAATCTCTTGTTACAGCTCAGTGACAATGTAAGGCCGTCCTTACATCCTTTCCACAGCGCTTCTTCTTGACTAGCAATATATTCTAGTGTTAATCTCTTGTTACAGGTGAACACTCAGAATGATAGGTAGTAGCAGCATCAACCTTAGGCCCATCTGAATGTGAACCCAGTGAAGTGAGGGGTAAAGCTGTCCTCTTGCATCCACCATCCTCCGATCAGAAGTAGGGAGTTGAAGACTGTTTATGCAATTAGGCAGAGGAGCCGTTTGGTTAACTTGGTGCCATCAAGTGAAGGCGTCCCCTTCCAGCACCATAAGATAGAGAAGATGGTAGTTTTAGGCCACGTCATTAGTAAAAGACTCAACATGAGATAATTAGTATGGCCGAGGATGATGATGAGAAAAGTTACAATATTTTGCTGTTGTAATTGCACACACACACACACACACACACACACACACACACACACACACACACACACACACACACACACACACACACACATTGTTAGTTGAAGATAACTGTCTGTTTTTAGCTTGAATAAGACACTAGAGTTCTCCCAATCATTAGGGGGTTAATTAAGTTAGTGTGCTATACATACCTGGTTAGTGATGGCTGTGATGAAGTGTGTTTGGTCACGTGGGTCTGGGAACACTGTAATGCTTCCTGTGACCACCGCCCTCTCCAGCCTGAACTCCCCCACCTCCCCCCTCACCAGGTACTGTGACGTTGAACTCTGCTCTATGGACTCGCCCGCAGCCTTGTTGCCGTGGATCTGGGGAGACAGATTATACAGTTTGATTCACATATAACGCCCTCTTCCACTCCGTTAAGCCATTTCTCGTGTGTTGCGGGAACTGCTCATTTAGCGTTATCGATATCTATCTTGCATTATTTATTCATTTCCAACTCCCACTGCCACACCCGCGCCCACATCAACAAACTGAGGGATGCAGGTAGGTTCAGTCAGCGTCATCAATGTCTATCCTGTATCATTTTTTCGTTTCCTACTCCCACTGCCACACCCACGTCCACACCAGCAGACTGAACCGTTCCCGCAGCACAGGAGATTCCGCCGGGTGAGTTTCCAGTGGAGTGCTATTTACGGACCACCCTGGATAACAGAACGATATACCATAACAACTGGGAGCGTTACGGAAAACTTTTACAACTACTTATGGTACTACTCTCTCTCTCTCTCTCTCTCTCTCTCTCTTTTACTAACCCTCAAGGAGAAGCCGCCACGACAGGACTCATAATTAACAGATCTGGTCATCGTCCACAAATCGCGCTTGATGCCGGCCACAGGTGAGGTCAGGGGGGCAGAAGTTTTGGAGGAGGTTTTGGAGCCGGGACGCTGCTTCACACCTCCGCTGCTGGTTTTGGAGGAGGTGTAACTGGAATAGAGAGAAAATAACTAAATGAAAAGCACATACGTAAATAAACAGACAAATAAATAAAGATACTGTTACCCTTTCCTGCGGGGTGGCGGTAGAAAGAGGAGCAAGCATCTTTATTTACTTATATACACTCGTTTTATCACTTGTCTATTGCACTGGCCTGCACCAGATCAGTTCTAAGCCAATCCCAGCCAAGCTCTACTGATTTTCGGTTAAATAAAGTCGCTTCAGTTCCTGCCTATTATCCCTGCATTCACTACTTCATTCCAATATCCTCTGTTTCAACTTTTTCACACTTCTCTCACCCTCATGGATGGCCAGTTCTCTGTTAATTAGAAAATACTCTTTCATGTCATTCTTCCTAATTTTCCTCGGTCGCCCTCTTCTCTCACTCCCTCTACATCTTATCTTTGTATCTTCCTTATCAGTCTTTCATTTCCCATTCGCTTCACACGGCCATACCATTTTCACCCACCCTGATCTGTCCTATCCATCATACTGTGTCTGTTTCCACAGCTCTCTCTTACAGTGTCATTTCACACCCTGTCAGACCACTTCACCCCACATATAAACTTTAGACAAGGACTTTATTTTCGACACTTCCACCATTTAGACACGTACTTTATTTGCCACAGTTCCACCCTTTCTCGGTATCTAACATTCAGGACCCCTGCCTCATACGGATACAACACCGTCATCACCACTGTTCCTTTAAAAATATCCATCATCACTTGAACAAACACCCTCTTTCCTTCCACACACTTCTCAACGCCCTAATAATTCTGTCCCTTTTCAGATCAGATACCGAGTTCCATTTGATGCTCTTTCCACTATCATATCTATAAAGCATTTCACTGTCTCCTACTTTCCTCCTATTCCGGTTTATTCTCATTCCGTTGTGTTCTATCTCTCTGATACATCTCACCACCTTTCTGTCTCTTGCATTCATATTCGATTTCCTCCTCGCACAAACTCTTCCAGACTTAGATATTATACTCTTTTCACCTTAACGTTGCCAAAATATCCGTCCTTTTGCCAGTCTCTCTCGCGTAGCTAAGTGACAGAAAAAAGACAATGCTACGACTCTACCTTTTTTTCCCATAGCACGTCTTCATGATTGACATCATATTAAAGTGTTCAGCTAATGTTACAACTCGGTAGTCAAGATGGGGAGATGTGAACTGATACCAAGTTAAAGAAAAAAGAGTATGGCTGTTGAAGTTGCCTTATTGCTTGGAAAATTATTGCCGTACCATCCATAAACAACAAATAGTGTAGCCTACTATTCAGCATCCCTATATTTGTCCCTGATCCATGTCTTCACTTATTTATCTACAGTCTATCCAGCAATCCAGTCACTATCCTTCCTCCTGTCCATCTTGTAGTCACTGAATCAAAATGTCTATCCATCTGTCTATTTTTATATTGATCTATCTATAGCCCACCTATCAGTCCATCCCATCATCCACCCAAACATCCAGCTGTCAATCAGTCAGTGAGTCAGACCATCTATCCTTCTATCTGTCCGTCTGTTTATCTGCCTGTCTACCTATCTACCCACCATCTGTCTATCTCTATCTATCTATCTGCCTGTCTGTCTTCTGTCTACCTATGTATCTGTTTACTCATATCTGTTCGTCTGTCTTTTTATCTATCTATCTATCAATCTGTCTATCTGTTTGTCTATATGTCTGTCTGTCTATCTATCTGTTTCTGTTAATCTATCTAGCTATCTATCTATAAGTCTATCTATTTATCTGTCCATCTGTCTTTCTGTCCCTGTCAACCTATCTATAGGTGTTTATATCTGTGATCTGTCTGTCTGTCTCTCTCTCTCTCTCTCTCTCTCTCTCTCTCTCTCTCTCTCTCTCTCTCTCTCTCTCTCTATCCATCTATCTATCTATCAATCTATCTGCAGTCCATCCATCAACCTTCCATTCAACACATATCTGTCAATCTGTCAGTGAATCAGACTTGTAATTCATCATTTTATCTATCTCTCAATCTATTATCCATCCATCAATTCATCCGCCCATTCATCCAACCATCAGTCCACCCACCCATTCATCCAACCATCAGTCCACCCACCCATTCATCCAACTATCCATCCATCAATCCTTCCACCCATTCATCTAACCATCCATCCATCAGCCCATCCACCCATTCATTCAACCATTCATCCATCAATCTTTCCACGCATTCATCCAACTATCCATCCTTCAGTCAAAACACTCATTCATCCAACCATCAGTCCGTTCACCCATTCATCCAACCATCAGTCCATCCACCCATTCATCCAACCATCAATCCATCCACCCATTCATCCAACCCTCAGTCCATCCACCCATTCATCCAACCATCAGTCCATCCACCCATTCATCCAACCATCAGTCCATCCACCCATTTAGTTAATATGACTCTCTAACCATTCACCTACCTATCAATTTGTCTATCAATCTGTATATAATCTAACCATCAGTCCATCCACTCATCTATCCATACATCAATCTCTCGACCAGTCAATTAATCAGATTCTATTCATCTGTGTATCTCTCCATCTACTTACCTATCAGTCAATCAGTCAGTCGGTATTTCTATCTATCTGTTATATATCTTCCTATCTATCTATCCATCCATCCATCCATCTGTCCATCAACCCATCCATCTACCTCTGTCTATCTGTCCATCAATCCATCCATCCAAACAGTCTGTCTATCCATATGTATGTCTATCTGTCCAATTATCAGTATATCTCCCCATCCATCCATCCAGCCAGCCACCTGTCACTCTTATAATCTATCCATCCATCCATCCATCCATCCATCCATCCATCTATCCATCCATCCATCCGTCACCCACCTTCCCGCCTGTGCCGTCGCCTGCGCATCCTCCTCTATGGTCGCCTCCTGCCTCCGGTTTTCCAAAATCGCCTGGTACCCCGACAGCTTCAGGAGCGAGTACCTGTAGGAGGAAGGGGAGTCAGACGATTTTCTTACGATTTTTATTTACCTGTAAGAGGAAGGGGAGTCAGACGATTTTAAGGGGACGTTTATTTAACCTGTGATTGATCTAAGGAGGGATTATATGCAGTCAACAGATGATTAAATTCACCTTTGGAGAGGCCGAACAGACGATTTTATTCAACTTAAGAGAGAACAGACAGGCGATTTTATTCAGCTTAGACCAGGCAGGAGATTTTGTACAACTTAAGAGAGACCAGACAGACGATTTTATTCAGCTTTAGGGACACCAAACAGACGATTTTATTTAGGTTAAGGGAGACCAGACGTATTCATTCAGCTTAGGAGAGACCGAACAAACTATTTTATTCAGCTTTGAAGATACCAGACTATTTTTTTCAGGCTAGGAGAGAGACCGAACAGACGGTTTTATTTATCTTAAAAGAGACCGAACAGTTGATTTTATTTAACAAAGAAGAGGCCAAACAGACGATTTTATTCAGCCTAGGGAGGGCAAAATAGACGATTTCATACAGCCAAACAGAGACTTAAAGGAGCTTTTAATCAGCCTTGAAGACACCAAAGAGATTATTTTATTTAACAAAGAGATCAAACAGACGATACTATTTAGCTTAGGAGAGACCACGGACGATTTTATTCATCTTACGAGAGACCAGACAGACGGTTTTATACAGATTAGAAACCAAAATAGACTGTTATATTCAGCTTAGAGGTTTTATTCGGCTTAGGAGAGGCCAACCGGACGATTTTATTAGGCTTAGACCAAACATGGGATTCTATTTGGAGTACGAGAGACCAAACGGACGATTTTATTCAGCCGAGAAGAAACGACAGACGATTTTATTCAGCTTAAGAGAGACTAAACAGACGATTTTTTTTTCAGTTTAGGGGACCAAACAGACGATTTTATTCAGCTTAGAGGAGACCAAACAGACAATTTTATTCAACTTGGGAAAGACCAAACAGATGATTTTATTTAACAAAGAATAGACCAGACAGACGATTTTATTCAGCTTAAGAGAGACCAAACAGACGATTTTATTCAGCTTAAGAGAGACCAAACAGACGATTTTATTCAGCTTAAGAGAGACCAAACAGACGATTTTATTCAGCTTAAGAGAGACCAAACAGACGATTTTATTCAGCTTAGGAGGGACCAAAAAGACGACTGCATTCAGCCAACAGACGGTTTTATTTAGCTCTGGCAGGATTAGCGGTTCATTAAAGCCTCTCCCAAGCTGAGTAAAATCGTCTGTCAGCACCATTCACTACTTTTAAAAACATGTCCTCGGACTGAAGGGATAATATTAAGGATGCAGTGAGAGAGAGAGAGAGAGAGAAAGAGAGAGGCATCATTTGACGAACTTACATACATGGGTAAATCTGAACCGAGACACACATATATACTCCTTTTACTCTAACTTGGCCTAAAGTTGCCCTCTCTCCATCTTGAATGCTGAGTTATAGCAATGGATTAACTCTAGAATACGATGCTAGTCATGAGGAAGTGCTATGGAGAGGATGTGGAGCCGCAATACTGTCATTTTCATCCACTGAACTAAGTGAAATAAACTGCAACAGGACGAAAATCTGGGCCAAGTTAAGGTGACGGGAGTATAGTAAAGATCCCACTGTGTTTTGCCAGCTGTTTATTTTCTTCAGACGGATCTTGGAAAATAGTTGAGTGTGTGTGTGTGTGTGTGTGTGTGTGTGTGTGTGTGTGTGTGTGTGTGTGTGTGTGTGTGTGTGTGTGTGTGTGTGTGTTTATTGTACAAATATCTTTTCCATGCCTTACCATGTCTCACATTCTCCACCCATCGTGTCTTCCTTTAACATGAAGGAAAATTGGTTGGTCTTGTAGCCCTGGAAAGCAAATACGTCATCATCATCATCATCATCATCATCATCATCATCATCATCATCATCATCATTATCATCGTCATCATTCCTAATAGAGAGGAGAAGGGAAGAGAAGAGAAAAGAAGAGAAAAAAGAACAGAGTTGGTGGAGATGAGACAAGATGATATGAGAGGAGCGAGGAAAGGAGGGAAGGATGAGATTTATAATTACAATTTTTATTATTAGCATAAGAACTGAGATTAAACATATAAAATAATTATAAAAACAGAAGTAGAATGAAAATTAACTTAAATATATAATGAGAATAAGAAGAGAATAAGAATAGAAACAAGAGACCGTAGGACTGTATTGCTAACATGCAGAGGAGGAATCTTGATGCTGAGAAGAGTAAAAGAGAGAGGGGAGGAGAGGAGAAGAGAGGACAAACTAGAGAGGAGAAACAAAGAGACATGACGAAAGGAAAGGACAGGAGAGCAAGAATAAGAATAAATTAGAATGTTACTAGCTGAGAGATCTAGACGATGGAGAGTAGAAAAGGGAAGAGAAAAGAGGGGAGAGGAGGGAAGAAGAGAGAAGAAGAGAATGGAAGTTAGTAAACAGAGGAAAACACAGAAGAATCAAATAAAGAAGTTGTATTTGCGTGTAACTAACCAGCAGCGGAGGGATACTGACGATGTTGGCCACTGCTTTCCTGATGTTGATGACCCAGGCTGGCTCTACGGGCGTGCCCATGTGTCTAAGCTGTGGCATGTGAAGGCGGGTTACGTGCACAGTTAATGGTGGTCATGATAACAACGACAGTGATGCCAGTAATTGTAAGAGTGATGGTGAGGAGGTGGGGATTCCCTTATCAGTTCGTTTCTTCAGTTTATACTCCCCGTTTTCTTTCAAGCGTATTTACCACATCCATCCACCTCTTTTTTGCCTACTGTACTTCCTCCCAACCTTCAGACTAACTCACAGATTCCCAGATTCACTCACATTTATCCTTTTAACCACCCTGTTTATTGCAGTTCTCTCTATATGGCCATTCCATCTATGCACCTCTCTTCTACTCCGTTATCCATGGACTTCCTTATCCCACGTCTTTCATGACTTTCTTTTCCTTTCTACTGTGCACACTCTACGAACGTTCCTTAACAGCCCCATTTCCACTGCTCTCACCTCCCATTTTTTACTTTTGCTACACCATAAATAAGTTTCACACCCATATGTTAAACTAAGCATAACTATGGCTTCATACGAGCCTCTGAGACCCTACAGAGTCAGTTTCGTCACAAGGCTTTCAGTGCGTTGGTCACCTTACATCCTCGATCCTCTCTACTCTCCTCCTCCTTTACTCATCCGTCTTTCATTTTTATATTTGTACCGAGGCCCTTTACATAAAGTAATTCGCCAATTCTTATCTCTCTCCTTTCATTACCACGCCACACTTTTAAGCATCTTCTCTTACAATAACCATCACTTTTCTCTTATCAACATTTGCTTTAAGATAATACCATTTACATATTCACAAAGCCGCGTGTCATATCCAAAGATCTTGTTCATTATAAGCAAGCAACACAGCGTCATCTGCACACAGTGGATATGAAATACATCGGATCTAAGAAACAAAAAAAATCACTGCAACGGATTTTGATCAGCTAAAAATGGGTTAAGATCTTTTATGAATACCTCTAGTAATGTTTCGTATTCATATAACTTCTTGAACTGTACATGTCTGTAACCTTGCTTGCTTATTTCTTTTTTTACATCTTCCCCATAAAGCCAAACAACTATGCAATCAAGCTAGTGATTAAAAATGAAGGAAAAAAATATGAACAAGCAAAATTCCATCTGATTACAAACAATTCACTGTTATGGGGATTTATTTATTGCAAAAAAAAAAAAAAAAAAAAGGAAAAGCAAACAGTATAATTTATCCTTCATAATACGCCCACCCATTGTGTACCTTTGTTCCATTGAGGTGCAGAGTGAAGGCTTTGGTGATGTCCTCGTTGTTCAGGGGGTGGTACTGGATGGGTATTGGGGCGCTGAGGTCGCAGTGCAGCTCGTCATTGAAATACCCAATACCAACGTTGCTCATCTGTCAACGTCAGAGTAACGCTATATTATTTTGCTATACCAATTTTCACTTTAACTTGGCACAAATTTTTGTCCTTTTACAGTTTATTTCATATAGCTGGATGGGAGAAAATCATAATGCCATGGCTCTACATACCTGCCATAGCACTTCGTAACTAGCATTATAGTTTCGAGTTAACCTGGTCATCACTCAGCAGTCAAGATGGAGAAATGGAAATTTTAGGCCAAGTTAGAGGAAACCCAGGATACGGGTAGTCAAACTGATTATTCCTTAGCTATCTGCAAGCGCTAAATGATACTGCACACACTAGGGTCATACTGCAAACACTAGGGTCATACTTCACACACCAGAGCCACATTGCACACATTTAGGTCATACTGCACATACTATTGTCACACAAGACACTAGGGTCACACTGCACACACTAGGGTCGCACTGCACACACTAGGGTCACACTCCACGCACTAGGGTCACACTCCACACACTAGAATCACACGGCACACACTAGGGTCACACTGCACACACTAAGGTCACACTGCACACACTATACTCCATTTTTTTTATTGAGGCGAAGATGCACTTGACGGGTTGATGATGATTGGCTGAATGCAACATGTCCAAAAAATATTTACTAACCCAAATTTCCCCCTCAGATATTTGTTGTCAGTTAATAATGCTAGATTATGAAGTAATGTTGCATTCAGCCAATAATCATCAATCTGTCAAGTGCATCTTCGCCTCGATAAAAAAAACTGAGTATAGGGTCACACTGCACACACTAGGGTCACACTCCACTCACACTAGGGCCATATTGCCTTTGTATGTGTGTAGTGGATTTACCTTCAGGATAATTTCGCCTCGCTCCGTGACCTGCATGGTGAGGTCAGCCTGCAGTCCCATCGCCGCGTACTGCTGCTTGATGGACGGCAGCCCCGTCACTGCACGACTGTTGTAGCGAAACTGGTACTCCACCCCTCCTGGGTACCCCTCCACCACGCCTAGAGATGGACGCAGAGAGAGAGAGAGAGTTATTAATATTTTACTCTGTCTTGGAGCTTCCCCATGATCCCTAGATATAGACAGAGAGATACTGGCACTGGCTCGACAAAATACCTTGGACAAGTAAAATATCTCTGCGAGTATTACTGGAAAAATAGAACGAAATATCACAGTCTTTAAGAGGTAATTTTGAGTGTATTAAGGAGTGGCAAGACACCAAACGAAACTCAGACACTTAAAAACGGCAACAGATCTCAGCCAGGAAACTGACATATAATTAGCTTCATAGCTTTGGTTTGCAAGTTGCTGGAGCCATTCTCGGAGAAAATTTTGCCTGACACTTAAAAACAAATTATCTCATAAAAGATTCTTTACAGAGACTTCAAGACGATCACTCCTTACCTCATGAGTATCTTAGATTCTTTTAACAATATACTGATTATCTACGAGACCAAATTCGATGAGACTGCGCTTCTCGATATTCAAAACACATTCAGTAAAGTTCCTAACAGAAAATTCCTGTAAAAACTAAGGCGCATGGTTTCAATGACGGTGCTCTCAGGTGTGGACTATTGGTTTACGTGACTTTAACAGTGAGTCCTAACAGAAAGGGTTAAAATCACAGTGTAAAAATTAATCCGGCAGGAAATTATGTATGGAGTGCCACAGGATTCACTGTTGGGTCCTCTCCTCACGGCACACCTCCCACACCCCAATCTATCCATACCCCAATCCCACTTTCCTCCATCTCAGCCCAGTCTCACCCGCATTCTTCCTTACCCTCACCCCCATCCTTCCCTATCCTCACCTCTTTTCACTCTTCCCTAACTCAGCCTCTCCCTAAACTCAACCCTCCCTCACCACATCCCTCCCCTACCTCACCGCCACCCCTTCTTATCTCAACTCCTCCCTCACCCCACTCCTCCCTCATCCACACCCCCCACCCACTTCATCTTCCCATACATCTTTATAGCTAGACAATTTATTAACCTTGGAATAGATTTCTCGAAGAGGTATGTATATGTTGAGAGAGAGAGAGAGAGAGAGAGAGAGAGAGAGAGAGATACTGTATATATATATATATATATATATATATATATATATATACATATATATATATATATATATATATATATATATGTATATATATATATATATATATATATATATATATATATATATATATATATATATATATATATATATATATATATATATAACAACGGTATATCATATGATGATATCAGATCGTCGCATAAATCTGGAGTTGTCAGTATTTGTGTTTTATGATAATCCGCATATTGAAGGCGCTAATGGTCCCCGTCTTACATCATGGCTGTGAGGTAAGGACATAAAGTGCCTTGGAGCGCCAGAAGACTCGTTTGGTACTAAGTAGGCTGCCACTGCAGGATCATGTAATATTTTTGGTATGACTGGGTGCGTAACGAGTGAGCATTGTGTACGACTGACTCAAGGCCTATTACCCGCATAATATGAAGATGGCACCGCCAATTATATAGGCACGCTGCTCGTTTCCCTGAGGTTGATCTTGCTTGTAGGATGTTTGAATAAGTCAACCTGGGGATGAGACCATAGGGAAGGCCGTAAAACTCATGGCTGCAGCAAGTCAATCTTTCCTGTTAGGAGGTACTGGAGGGAAGGGGGGTGAAGAATCACTGCTTGTGAGCTTGCAAGGAGGGACTCTCTTGGGTAAGTCGGAGGTTAAATGAGGCTATGAGTCCTGCAGCTTTCGTCCCGAGTGAGTAAATGAGTATGAGTGAGTGAGTGATGTCTGAACTGTGTGTCTACCTTCACTACACAGTTTTCCTTTTTATTTTCCAATAAAAGTTCTTTCTTTGCTGAGAGTCCTACACCAATCACCACTTAATTAATAAAAACGGTGATGATAGAATATATATATATATATATATATATATATATATATATATATATATATATATATATATATATATATATATATATATTGTTTTTTTTATTCTAATGAAATTAGGCACTTGGCCGTTATCCCTACACGTCCTTAAGAAAATGAGGTCCTTTTTCCACCTTCTTGACCTCGAACTAACAAGATATGGCCAATCCACACTGCGATATATATATATATATATATCATCATCCGGACTTCCTTTCCCACTGTAGGGCAGGGTGAGGAGTAGCAATGTCCAGTCAGCACAAATTTGCCGATCCAGTGGGTCACGCTTCCATTCACTCATCATTCAAGCCTCCGGAATCCTGGCTCAATCAGATACGCCAAAAACATTCACCACGTTCTGTAGGTTCATATAAACGTATCCGATAGAGTCAATCCGGACGCTGTCACGTTAAAAGGAGTGCCAAATCCCTGATCATACACTTCTCCTCACAATATTCATCCAGCCAGCTCGATCTCTTGTCAGTTCCCTAGCCTCACCGACTTCCAACCTCTCTTCCTCACACACTCATCCACCATATCTCTCCACATTCTCCTTGGCCTACCTCGCCTTCTCCCTCCTTGAAATTCGCTCAGATATACCTTTTTCACCACTCTATTGTTCTCCATTATCTTCCCATGACCATACCATCTCAATACACTTTCCTCGATTCTGGTGTCCACTGACTTCCTCACTCCACATCTTTCACGAATCACATTATTTCGTATCCCATCCACTCTTTATTCTACATACATTCCTCAGTTGTCCCATCTCCACTGCTCTCACGCTTGACTTTTCATTTTCATGCCACACCATTGTTTTACATCCATATGTTAAAGATGGCACTAACACTCCTTCATGTAAGCCTCGCTCAGCTGCAACACTCAAGCCTCCTTTCCTTATCAAGGCCTTCACGACACCAGCTACTTTCCTTCTTTGTGTCACTCTACTTGCCACTTCTTTTGCAACTTTTCTTCTCTTTTCTATCACTGCACCCAGGTATTTGAACTATCTAACCAATTCCAGTCAATCGCCATTCGCTGCAACATTGCACTGGGAGTCACGTTCTCTCTCAATAACCATCACTTTACTCTTTTCGGTATTTACTTTCAAGGTACGACTCTCACAGACATCAGCAAAACTCTGCACTAATCTACCAAGTTCTTGTCCGGTATTTGCAAGTTGTACAGCATCATCAGTATACAGCAAATTTGAGATATTCCATCCATCACCATTCATTACCTGTCCATTACTCGTGTTTTTACATCTCTCATCACCCCATCCAAATATATATTGAACAACCATGGGGACATCACACAACCTTGTCGCACGCCCACACCGATCGTGAACAATTCACTTAGATGCCCATTAACCTTTACATATGCTTCACTACCTTCATAAAAACTCATGACGGCACCTATACTCCGTTTTTTTTTTTTTATTGAGGCGAAGATGCACTTGACGGGTTGATGATGATTGGCTGAATGCAACATGTCCAAAAAATATTTACTAACCCAAATTTCCCTCCCAGATATTTGTTGTCAGTTAATAATGCTAGATTATGAAGTAATGTTGCATTCAGCCAATAATCACCAATCTGTCAAGTGCATCTTCTCCTCGATTAAAAAAACTGAGTTGCGGCTTACAATCTACACCGTACATGCGCAAAACTTTCCACAATCCTTGTGTGTCCTCTCACTTTGTCATATGCTTATTCCAGATCCTCGAATGCCTTAAACACCTTATGGTCCTTCCTACAAGCCTTCTCCGCTATCTGTCTCATTGCAAATATATATATATATATATATATATATATATATATATATATATATATATATATATATATATATATAATATATATATATATATATATATATATATTGAACACGACTGTGTGTGCAAACTTAAAAAAAAAAAAAATACGATTATTAATGTAAGGGAATTATTGAGCATGACTGTATGTGTAAAGAAACTATTGAACACGACTGTATGTGAAAAGCAATTACTGAACATGGCTATTGTATAGCATCTACTGAACATGACTGTATGTGTAAGGGAACTGTTGAACACAAATGTATGTTTGAGGGAACTATCGAACACGACTGTATGTATAAAGGAACTATTGAACACGACTGTATGTATAAAGGAACTATTGAACACTACTGTATGTGCTAGGGAACTATTGAACACGACTGTATGTGTTAGGGAACTGTTGAGTACAACTGTATGTGTAAGAGAACTATTGAGCACGACTGTATAAATATGTGAATGTGATACTGGGTAAAATACAACGTTTTGATATATGGCTGTACAAATTTGTGAACACGACTGTATGTGTAACCAAACATTTGCTTATGACTGTACTTACTAAGGGGGAGGAGGAGGAGGAGGAGGCAGGAGGAGCAGAGGGCCGAGTAGCTCCTCATGCTGGCTGACGGTGGACAGACTTATTCGTATGGGGGAGGCAGGAGGACTGGACTGTACCAAGCGACTTATGATGAAGCTGAAGGAGAACTGAAGGACCAACCCAGACCTCATCCTTTATATAACCTAAGGCCTTGGGGGAAAGGGGGAGGGGAAGGGTTGCCAAGTCGTGGTTTTTCATTCCCTTTATTCTTGCTGCCTTCAGACGGTTTTACTCAGCCCAGGAGATATTTTTGGAACAGGATGGGATGGACGTAGGCTTCACCATCCCCTGCGGTGTTGGAGGGGGACGCCTTCACGCACAGGCACCAAATGTTACTTCTTTGCTTAGTTTTTTCTTTTATATTTTTTCTTCTGCATTTCTTTGTTAACGAGACAACTCCTTTAGCCCGATGACGCATTTCCTCTACTTAATCTACCACCAGACGATTTTACACAACCTAATAATGATATGTTGAGGTGAAAGGGTTAATGAAGGTTGTGTCTAACCCCTCCAAAGCTGAATAAAATCGTCGTACAGATATGGGCAAAAGTTAGTGGATACTTTTTCGACGGTTGTGGCAATGGAGGGTGTTAGGGGAATTATGTTTATGTGGCAGCACTATGAGGCACACGGTAAGAGTATGAGATGGAAGGCTACTCTCGTTCGATTAGGGAGGAATGAGGAATATGAGGAAGTGATGGTAAGGGATTATTAGCCACCTTTTGCGTACGCCTGTACAATGATTCGAGTAGAAATATCATTAGACTGGAAAGGTTAATAGGGAAAGGCATTGACTCTCTCTCTCTCTCTCTCTCTCTCTGGGGAGCGCGGTAGCTCGGTGGTATGGTGTCGGGCTCGTAATCGTGAGGTTGCGAGTTCGCGCCCCGTCCGGTGGCTGCTGTGCTGGGAGGGGTAGCGCTCTCTGCTAACCCTAGCAGGGCTACATGATCTGATGAGGTCTAGCTCGGGGATTAATCCCCCCTTGATCTCTCTCTCTCTCTCTCTCTAGATTTGACACAGTATAGTGTAGCATAGCAGTCCACCACAAACCCCGATGATGGTATCTTATATGTTGTGAGGACGGCTCAGTCTGCCGGTATGGGAGTAAGTGTGGCAGTCGGAGCAATAAATTAGCAAACAAGAAGTGGTGCCAAAGCAAAGCAGACCAGTCCCCGGTAGTCATTTTAGTGATGACGTCTAAACACAACAGGATATCTAGTCAATGATGTCACATACCAAATTTGGAGTAAATCGGGTGAAAATTGAAGATTTTATACCCATTTGAAATTTTAGGCTCGACCCACCTGACATTGACCCCCCTACCGCTATCTAGGGGGTGACCCCCCTGATGTAATGAGGCATGTTATAGGATGCAGGTTTGAAAGATGCACCTTTATGTTTTGGTTTCATGTCGATATGACGAAATTTGAAAGGAGTTATGGCGAAAAAAATATTTTTTTATTTCCTACATTTTTGGGCCTACAGCCTGGACCTTGGCCCAGTTTAGGCCAAAATATCATCAGGTGATCAGAAGGTCATAGCCCATAATGCCTGTAATTTTAGTCAAAATCGCACTAATATTTTTCGCGTAAAGTTGTCAACAGACAGATAGACAGACAAACAAATAGACAAACCAAGTGAAAACAATACCCGTTCCCGAGCCTCTCCGGGGCGGGGACGGGTAATGATGTAGTGTAGTGTAGACACTAGTAACACTGACAGATCCGTCCCCGCAACACACGAGAATTCGCATGGAGGATATAAAGAGGAGCGTTATATACGGACCTGCCGTAATGTTAAGACTCAGGCTGCTATGACCCACTCCCAGCTGAATAAAATCGTCTGTCATTAACCAGGAAAAGAAAATAATTATCCCAACTACTAAAGGATTAATGAGATCCTATTACCACTCTCTCTCTCTCTCTCTCTCTCTCTCTCTCTCTCTCTCTCTCTCTCTCTCTCTCTCTCTCTCTCTCTCTCTCTCTCTTTCTTCTTCTTTTTCATGTTTATCTTCTTTCTTCTTCATCTTCTTCACCTATTCTTATTCTCCATCTCCTCTTTATCATCATTATCATCATCATTACTATTATAATATTATCATTATTATTATTGTTTTCATCATCTTTTTTTTCTTCTTCATTCTTTTCCTCTCCGTCTTCTTCCAAGCACGAAAGAAAACGTCAACACCAGATAACAGACCAGGTGTGAGATGTTTACCTGGGAATATCCCAAGGTATAAGCGATAATATTCAATGTTTGTTTTTATTTTCTACATCCTGTAAGAAAGGCTCATGTAAGGTTCTATTCTGGGTGGCTGGATTGATGATGATGATGATGATGATGATGGTTGTGGTGATGGTGATGATGGTGGTAGTGGTTGCGGTGGTGGTGGTGATGATGGTGATGGTGGTGGCGATGATGGTTATGGTGGTGGTGGTGGTGATGATGATGATGATGGTGATGATGATGATGATGATGATGATGATGATGATGTTGCTCTGAGAGTATGGTATGTCACCACCCACGATGACCTCATAGGGCCCTCATGTGTATGAGGGAGGGGTATGTTTGTATATACATAGTATATGTGTGTGTGTGTGTGTGTGTGTGTGTGTGTGTGTGTGTGTGTGTGTGTGTGTGTGTATGTGTGTGTGTGTGTGTGTGTGTGTTGTAGTATAAGTGGGTCAGTCCGAAAGTCAGTGTATATGAGTAAAAGTAACTACAAATAATATGTGAGAAAGAGTGTAAACGATAGCTAGTGCATGAATGAGTAGGAGTAAAAAATGCAGATGTGTGAAAAGGACAGTGTTAAAGGTAATGCATGAGAAAGACAATAAATTAGCAATAGATATGTGAAAAAGACAGTGTTGGTTATGGAGCTCAAGGAAACAGCCAAAAAAGCACAAGCACTTGATTTGTCGAAAGTGTAACACTACTGTGTGAACTGCCAGCAAAAGTATATCCCGGTCATTTCTCAGGAGGAGAAGAACTTTCAAAGTCAAGCCTCAGCATCCGATTAGTGACTTTTATGATTGCATCATATTGCAACCACCAGAAAGGCAGGTTCTGCTTGTTCCCATAGAGTATGGAAACAATCCATTTTCGAAATTAGTGTTTAATGAAGAAGAACCCTTACACATACCTCAGTACCAGCCCAGCTAGGAATTTCTTGAGATGGTAGACGTGGCACTGAAACTCAGATCTGACATCCTCTCCAATCCTATCTGTAAAGGATTTGTCGTTAACGAGGAAAAAATGATCTCTCCCGTTTCTGGAAGCCTGATTACGTTCCTGAGACTCATGTCTGGCAGCCAGAATATACTGGAAGAGGACCCAGATGAATATCCTGACAGTGAGGACCCAAGCCAGAAACAAACCAGTACCCAGACAAGGATACTCAGCATAGCACAAGACACTGTGTACAACCTCAGTGGCGGCAAACGTTGGACACCGAAGCACCTTAGTCTTGGAAGTGCACTGCATCAGACAACAAGATCCAAAGAACTTGTGAAACTTTTCCACAGTGCTAGATACATCATCAGCTACAGCAATATTCTGCAACTAGACACAGCCTTAGCAGAAAGCACCCTGAATGAAATGGACCCTGAAACAGGCGCTGTGACACCACCAAAATTTGTGGCCAACCAGTTTGTTCACTTCACGTGTGACAATACTGACATGAACGATTTGAACTTTGATCACAAAAACAGCTTTCATGTCACACAAGTAGCAGCGTGGCAAGGAGGCCTTGAAGCAGACATAGATATGGTTGTGATGATACCCTCAAAGAAAACCAGTCATGATGTCCCTGATGTAATGGAAGAAATTGTGTCTGCAAAAGTGATAGTGGGAGAAACACAAGCTACTACAGCTGTTGAAATGAACGGTGATCTCCGATCAGGTTCAAAGTCACTCCTGTCAGAGGCATTGATTGATAACACACCTTCCCCCAAGAGCCTGCAAGCAGCAGACCTTGGTGTGGAAGCCACCCTCACCATCGATGGCCAGGCACGCGTGATGGCTATTGGAAAACCACCTAAGGCTAAGACCTTTGGGGATCTGGCCGACACATTTGTTGCATCTGTGCTACAGAGTGGCGCTGCATTCAGCCCGATAGATGTTGTCTTTGACAGGTACTATGAGCTGTCAATTAAGAGTGGCACAAGAGGGAGACAGGGAAGCCAAGTAATGCCTGCAAGAGATATGCAAGACAGAAATGTTCCTTTTCCCCAAACATGGGGCAATTTCATCATGCTTGAAGAAAACAAAGTAGATCTGGCAAGGTTCTTATCGCAGCAGCTGATCGTACAGGCACCAAGGAAAAAGACCACTGTTGCTACTGGGGGCCTTAACAATGAAGAGCAGGTCGAGTCCTCTATCCCTGACATCAACACCGAAGAGCTGGAAGCACTCCACGAGGAAGCTGACACTCGTATAATGTACAGCGAGGTTGGATGGTGAGGAATTGGAAAATGTGGGTACGTTTAAGTACTTGGGTAGTGTGATGAGTAAGGATGGAGGTTTGGAGGGTGAAGTGCTTGAAAGGGTACAGCAGGAAAGAAAGGTTACTGGCTCCTTGAAAGAAGTGATAAAAAACAGGGAAGTGAGCATGGAAGTGAAAAAGTTACTGCATGACAGTATTGTGATACCAACTCTAACGTATGGAAGTGAAGCTTGGACGTTGTTGGAAGGACACAAGTCAAGAGTGAGAGCAGTGGAAATGAGTTATTTAAGAGGAGCCTCTGGAGTCACATGGAGAGACAGACTGACAAATGAAGATATAAAGGAGCGTTGTGGTGTGGATGTGGATGTGATAGGAAGCGTTAGAAGGAATACACTGAGGTGGTTTGGCCATGTGGGGAGGATGGAGGGTGAAAGACTGACGAAGAGAGTGTATGTGAGTGAGGTGGAGGGGGGGAGAGGGAGGGAGAGGTCGAGGATGAGATGGAGGGATGGAGTGGAGAGGTATATGAGAGAGGGGTGTGTGAGTTGGGAGCAGGGCAGTGAAATGGCGAGGGACAGGGCTACATAGAGGCGATTTGTTTGTGGCCACCCCGAACGGGATTGAGGCGTCTGGCAATAGATAGATAGATAGTAAATGCCAAGCTTCCAGCATTATAGTTGCTGCTCGGGACACTGATGTGCTGGTTCTCCTGCTGGCTCACTTTGCAAAAGTGTCATGTTCAAGGGTCTGGATGAAATTGGGCACATCCAAGACACCGAAATACATTCCGATTCACTCAGTTGTAATGCACTTTAACAACCGTGTTCTTAGCACCTTGCCAGTCTTTCATTCATTAACAGGCTCTGACAACTTCTTTCCTAGCTGTCCATACCAAGAAATCCTGCTGGAACATCTTCATGGAACATCACGACCTCCTGTCAACCCAGGGCAAAGGTGATCTCACTGACCAAGCTTGTGCTGATGCAGAAGTCTTCATCTGCAAAGTCTACAAAGGCAACACAAGTACATCTGTGGACAGCCCTAGGTCAGCCCTCATTGCTCAGGTTCAACCTCTTGGAGACGCTGCCACCAACACATGATGCTTTGTTCTTCCACATCAAGCGGGCACACTATCAAGCAGCGGTACGGGAACAGGCTGACAAGCAGCATCCTGTACTGTTCTCACCGGGACTATGGAATGGAGACTTACGAGGGATGCTCTAGTCCCTACCTTAATGTCCCTGTGCCCAGTGCCCGAGTCCTGCTGAGAATTAATCAGCCGCAACTGCACCATGAATTGCAGAAGTGGTAACTGCAAATACAAGAAGAATAAGCTGCCATGTACTGTTGCATGTAATTGTAGCATAAGGGAAAGATATGAAAGATGAAAGTGTCTTGGCTGACGAAGATAAAACTACTGTGTGATGATTAATGCACTACATGAACATGTTGCGTTGAATTTATTGATCTTCCATTTTTTTGTTTTTTCCTTTTTTGATGACCTAGTGTGTGTATCATACAAGTAAAATCATGTTTTGATGTAAAAAATATTATTGATGATTAAAAGTTATAAAATAAAAAGACAATTTTCATTTATACAGCAAACAGCATGGTCTGTTTGTTTGTCCGGTAGCCATGTTGAATAATTAATAATACCCCGTGAACAGTGCAAAACTGTTTTTTGCAAATGGCAATAATGAATTCATTATAGCCAAATCCTTCAGAAAGATTTATTGTATAAACTTTGTCTCGCACTTTCCTACCACTCTCAAACTAAGCCAAAATCACAGAAACGGTCCCAGTCTAAACATGGAATGCAGACTGATGACACCCAGTAATCACAGGTGTTCCTTATATCCACCTGTCTATAGCCAGATGCCTTAATCTCGTAAGGGGTGGCCACAGACATCGCATCCACGTCGCCCTACCCTCCACCATCAGACTGCCCTCCCTCCATCCCACACCACTGGCATTCATATACCTATTCACCCTGTCCCTCTACCTCATTCTGTCTCTCTCTCCCTCTCACCCTACTCACTTATATACCTCCCCGTCCCATCCCTTCAACTCTCTCTCTCTCTCTCTCTCTCTCTCTCTCTCTCTCTCTCTCTCTCTCTCTCTCTCTCTCTCTCTCTACACACACACACACACACACACACACACACACACACACACGTCTCACCGTCCCTTTCCTTCATGTCATCCTCTCTCTCCCTCTCCCTCTCTCTCCCTCCACCTCATTCACGTACACTATCCCATACAGTAGTCTATCCATTTCAGTTTGACCTAAAATTGCCATCTCTCCATCTTGAATGATTAGCTGTACCAAGAAATTCGCAATGGAGTATGGCGCTTGTCACAAAGAAGTGTTATCGATTGAAGCAATTTAATTCCGTGTCTTTATCTCATTTATTCATGCTGTCAACAACGATTTTATCCAGTTTAAGAATGTCGTTTATTTTAGTGTGTTTACTCAGAAAGCCAGCCACACAGAAAGCCAGCCGCACAGAAAGCCATCCCCACAGAAAGCCAACCACACAGAAAGCCAGCCACACAGAAAGCTAACCACCCAGAAAGTCAACCACCCAGAAAGCCAACAGAAAGCCAATCGGGAAGCCAGTTACCCAGAAAGTCAGCCAGGAGGAAGGTCAGAAAGAAAGCCACCCAGAAAGATAGTCGACACTTCTGCTTTCCTGATGAAGCTAAGTCATGTTTGTTTCAGTAACATCTGTCACTGTTGTTTGACAATTAAGTTTTATCTACCTATCTTTCTATCTGTCTGTTTATCTACGAGGTCTGTTCAGAAGTTATCGGACCTTAGGCTCTAAAAAAATAAATAGCTAACCCGTTGAGCTAGGACACTAATCTCCCTCAAAGGGCCCCTCTTGACTTGACACACGCAGCCCAGCGATCTTTTCACTGCCTGAGACATTTTTCAAAGTCGGTTTTCGGTATCTCCTGCAGGCGCTTCATCGCATTCGTCATGATATCTTCACTCAGATGAACGTTGCTCAAGACATGTTGCAGTGTGCAAATCGCGATCCAGACTTTCTGAAGATTGTTATCACTGGTATTCAGATGTGAGTGTACGGGTACGTCCCAGAAACCAAAGCACAGTCGTCCCACTGGAAGCATGCAGGGTTGCCTCGGCCAAAACAAACACGACAGGTACGTAGCAAGGTGAAATGCACTCACATAGTAGTTTTCATTCGACTACCGTGATGTTGTGCATCACGAATACGCACCAGAAGGTCGACAGCCAACGAACATTACTACCTTGATGTTATCCGTCATCGTCATGACGCAGTTCGGCGGAAGAAACCAAACCTTTGGAAAGCAGCAAGGTAGAAGCTGCACCATGACAGCATCCCTGCCCATTCTTCTCAACTGATTCAGGAATGTTTGGCCAAGCACAACATCCCGCAAGTCTGGCAGGCTCCCTGCTCACCAGACACGACTTCGTGCGACTTTTGGTTATTCCCCAAGCTCAAAACTCCGTTGAAGGGTTCCCAATTTCAGACGAGGGAAGAGATCATGGCTAATGCGGCGAAGTACTTGCAGGAGATACCGAAAATCAACTTTCAAAAATGCTTCAGGCAGTGGAAAGAACGCTGGGTTACGTGTTTCAAGTCAGAATGGGCCTACTTTGAGGGAGATTAGTGTCCTAGATCAACAGGTTAGCTATTTATTTTTTAAAGCCTAAGGTCTGATACTTTCTGAGCAGACCTAGTATCTATTCATAGACAGATAGACAGATAGATAGATAGATATACTAACTGACTGATTGATTGATTGATTCATCCGGTCCGGTCCAGCTCAGTCTAGTCTGGTCTGATCCGGTCGTTTCCTATCCTGTCCAGTCCGGTACGGTCGTGTCTGGTCCGGTATGGTCCGATCGTGCGTGGTCCAGTTCGCTCCGGTCTGGTCCGGTCCAGTCGTGCCTGGTCCGGTCGTGTCCCATCTGTTCCGGTCTAGCCGTGTCCAGTCCTGTCCGATCTGGTCCAGTCATGTCTGATCCGATCCAGTCCTGTCATGTTCGGTCTGGTTCAGTGGTGTCTGGTCCGGTTGGTTTGGTCGTGTTCAGTGGGGTCCGATCCTGTCGTGTCTGGTCAGGTCAGGTTAGGTCCAGTCCTGTCCAGCCCGGTCCTGTCTGGTCCTGTTGTGTCTGGCCCAATCTATTTCTGTCCTCTCTGACCCTGTCCTGTCCTGCTTGGACCGGTTCAGTCAGGTTTCATCTTGTCTGGTCCAGTCTGGTCCAGTTGTGTCTGGTCAGGTTTGGTCTAGTCGTGATGGTCATATCAGGTCCGGTCTGGTCCGGTCCGGTCCAGCCGTGTCCAGTCCAGTTGTGTCCGGTCCGATCCAGTAATGTCTGGTCCGATCTTGTCTGGTCCTGTCCTGTCATGCACAGTCCAGTCCAATATGGCATATCCAGTCCAATCCGGTCTGGTCTTGTTCGGTCTGGTTGTGTCCTATCCAGTCCAATCTGGTTTGATTAGGTTATGTCCAGTCCAGTCCAGTTTGATCAGGTTATGTCCAGTCCAGTCAGGTTTAGTCGTATCAGATCCAGTCCAGTCCGCTTTGTGTCTGGTTATGTCCTATCCAGTCAAAATTGGTTCAGTCCAGTTTTGTCCAATCCAGTCGGGTCTAGTCCCATCCGATCCGGCCCAGTGACGTCCAGTCAGGTCATAACCGATCCGGTTCGGTCCTGCCCAGTCGTGTCTGCTCAAGTACAGTCCGGTCCTGTCCGGTCATGTCTGCTCCGGTCCGGTCGTGTCTGCTCCGATCAAGTCCGATCTTGTCCCGTCGTGTCTGTTCCAGTCCGGCCTGGTCCGGTCCAGTCAGGTCTGATCCTGTTTGGGCCAGTCTGGTCCTGTTGTGTCTGGTCCAGTCCGGTCCAGTCCGATCCTGTCTGGTCCTGTCGTGTTCTGTCTCGTTCAGTCCGGTTAGGTTGGGTAGTGTCCGGTCCACTCCGGTCCAGTCGTGTCTGTGTCTGTCCAGAACGGCACGATCTGGTTCAGATGTGTCCAGTCCGGTTTGGTCTGGTGGTGCTCAGTCCGGTCCGACCAGATCCGGTCCGATCCGGTTGTGTCTGGTCCACTTTGGTTCGGTCTTGTATTGTCCAGTCTGGTCTGATTGTGTCCTACCCAGTCCAGTCCAATTTGATCCGGTTAAGTTTAGTCCAGTCTGGTCTCTTTGTATCCAGTGCTGTCTAGTCAAGTCCAGTCCAGTCATGTTCGGTTTGGTCTGCTCCAGTCTAGTTTTGTCTAGTCCGGTCCGGTCTGGTCGTCTCTTGCCCTGTCCAGTCAGGTCCAGCCCAGTCGTGTCCAGTCTGGTCCTGTCTGATCGTGTCTTGTCCAGCCGTGTCCAGTTCAGTCCAGTCCAGTCCAGTCGTGTCAGTCTGATTGTGTCATGTGTTCGGTCCAGTCTTGTCTGGTTTGGTCCGTCTTTTCAGTCAGTTTTAGCCAGGTCCGGTCCAGTGCTGAAGTGACTGGTCCAATTGTGTCTGGTCCGGTCCAATCATGTCTGGTTTGGTCTGGGTAGGTATTGACTTGTCCAGTCTGGTCCGGTCCATTCATGTAGGTTTCAAGTCCAGTCTGGTCCGGTTTAGTCCAGTCAGGCCATATCCAGTTCGCTCCAGTCTGGTCCGGTCCATTCATGTAGGTTTCAAGTCCAGTCTGGTCCGGTTTAGTCCAGTCAGGCCATATCCAGTTCGCTCCAGTCTGGTCCATTCCAGCCTGAATTGGTCCAGTCATGTCCAGTATAGTCAAGTTCAGTCTTGTCTGATCGTATCCAGTCAGGTCCAGTCGTATCCGGTCCAGTCCAGACGTGTCTGTTCCGGTCGTGTCCGATCTAATCCGGTCCGGTCATGTCCGGTCCGGCCAGATTTGGTTGAATCGTGACTGGTCTAGTCCAACCCTGTCCTGTCATGTTCAGTCCGGTCAAGACAGGTCGTGTTTGGTCTGGTCCGATTCAGTGCTGACTGGTCTGGTTTGGTTTGATTGTGTCCAGTCCGGTCCGGTCTGGTCCGGTCTAGTTGTGTCTGGTCCAGTCATGTTCAGTCCTGTCCGGTTTGGTCATTTCATGTCGTGTCCGGTTCTGCCGTGTCTGGTCCAGTCATGTCCAGTCCAGTATTGTCCGGTTCAGTCCAGTCGTGTGTGGTCCAATCCAGTAATATCCAGTAGGATCCTGTCTTGTCCGGTCCTGTCATGCACAGCCCAGTCCATTCAAGCATATCCAATCTGATCCGGTCCAGTCCCGTTCATTCTGGTTGTGTCCTATCCAGTCCAGTCCGGCTTGATCCAGTTATGTCTAGTCCAGTCAGGTCGAGTAGTATCCGGTCCAGTCCAGTCATGTCCAGTCTGGCCAGGTCCAGTCCGGTCTGCTTCGTTCCAGCTGTGTCCGGTCTGGTCCTGTCCGTTTACTCCTGTATTGTCCAGTTAGATCCAGTCCTGTAGTGTCTGGTCTAGTCGTGTTCGGTCCAGTCCAGTCTGGTTGTGCCATGTCGGTCCGGTCGTGTCATGTCGTGTCAAGTCTTGCCGTGTCCAGTATACTCCATGCACGTGTAATCCTGTCTAGTGTGTACTAGTCTTTTTGTGTCTGGACCATTCTGGTCCTGTCCGGTCTTGTCTGGTTCGGTTTTAACTGATCTGGTTCAATACAGTCTGGTCCTGTTATGTTCGGTCGGTTCAGACCTGTCGTGACCGGTCTGGTCCAGTTCAGTTGTGTCCACTTTGGGGTCATCAGGCCCACAAAGCAATCAAATACCTGTCAGATCTCGAATCTGCAATTGTGCCAGCTTGTATTTTACACTATTCGAAACCAGTATTTGTTGGATTCTTGGCTATATAAAAACACAGCCAACCCATATGTAAGGTAATTTGAAGGCGGTATTAAATACTCTTGATAAGCAGGTGAGTTTTGTACCTGCTACTTATTCTAATGCATCCGTCAAACATGAAGCAAACTACCAACCCTGAACATCCTAGCTGGTAGTCAGTCTGCTATTGGAGGCGTTTGTTGTGCTGTGGTAGGAAACGTACTCCGATTGTTTATCTTCTTTTGGTAAGTTAATGTACTTTTATCTGAACATTACACTGAAAATATGTTGTGTAAAATTTAAGTGCTTCCTTTTTTAATGAATATGAGAAAGATGAGTAGAAGCTTGTGTAGAAATAGTGAGCATTTTACTCAGCTACAAAGTTTTGTACTCTACTGCAGTACTGGATGTGGATAATGAAGCTTACTCAGAGACGTTTTTTAAATTTAAAAAAAAAAATGGTTTTATGTGATTAATGGCCAGTATCATATTTATCTTCTGACGTCATAATGTCGTCTAACATGGGTTTGATAAGAAAAAAAAAAAAAAGTAAGTTGGATGATCATAATATTGTGGCTCGAGTCAGCTCCGTGAATGTAAACAAGGTGATCCTGCCATCTGTTGATAGAAAACGGGACAAGACACCCGCCTCGGTACACTCATTCGTTATTGTACAGTAATACGTTACTGACACAGTAATTATTCCCATAATTTTCCATTTTACTTCCCACCTCAGTAAAAAAGAAAAAAAAATGTAATGGAGTTTTTGTCATGGCTTAAAGTGCATGACTGGGGCCAAAAGGAAAAATGATCGGGAATCAATGGTAGACGAGGTCTAGAAGAGAGTTGAAGATGTGTGGCAGGCAGGCTTGGAGTGGTCCGAATGGGGGAAGGGCGTGGTGAGGTGTATGGAGTGGGAGCATAAGAGGAGGGAGGGATTATACTCGAGAGGGCAATGTTGATGAGGTGTGGGTGTGGGTGGAGGGGGGAAAGATAAGGGAGTGATGGGGTATGTGGGTGTGAGTGTTGGTGGTGGGGGGGAGATAGCAGGAGCAGTGACATATAGCTAGGTGTGGGTGTTAAGGGCGGGAGATGTGTGGAAGGTTGACTTGAAGTGAGGGGGGAGAGAAGACGTGTGCAAAGGAGCAGCAAGGAAACACTGTGAGTGTGGGTTTGAATGCAAGGAATAGATGTGAAACTTGCTTGGAAATGGGAGAAGGAGGTGTGTGTGTGTGTGTGTGTGTGTGTGTGTGTGTGTGTGTGTGTGTGTGTGTGTGTGTGTGTGTGTGTGTGTGTGTGTGTGTGTGTGTGTGTGTGTGTGTGTGTGTGTGTGTGTGTGTGTGTGTGTGTGTGTGTGTGTGTGTGTGTGTGTTTACCTATTTGTATTTACCTGTGTGGTATACGGGCAGGTAGAATACAGTGGGGTTGGGTGGGTTGGAGTGGGGTAATGGTGAGGTTGAATTGGAACAGTGAGGTAAAATTGACAGGTGAGACAGGACAGTGCACGGTGAGGTTGGGTGGGGTGCAATGGGATAATAATGGGGTTGAACGGGAAGGAGTGAAGTAAAATTGACAGTTGATTTAGGGTAAGTATGGTAGAGATGAGTGGGGTGGAATGGGGAAACGTAGGGTTGAATGGCGGAGTGGACTACAATTGACAGGTGAGGTAGGGCAGAATATGGTATCGTGGGGTTCGGTGAGGTGTAATTGGGTAATGGTGGGGTTTAGTAGGGAGGATTAGGGTGAAATTGACAGGTAAGGTAGGTAACAGTATGGTGGGGTTCAGTGGTGTGGAGTAGAGTATTGGTGAGGTTGAGTGCGAGCGAGTTAAACAAAATTATCAGGTGGGGTTTGGTGGAGTACTATGGGGTTGCGTGGGGTGGAATGGGGTGACGGTGTGAGTCAATGGGGTGGAGTGAAAGGAAAACTGACAGCTGAAGTAGGGTACAGTTTGATGTGGATCGGGTGTTTGGAATAGGGAAATAGTGGGGTTGAACGGCAGTTAGTGGAGTAAAATGGACAGGTAAGGTTGAGTGGAATATGGTTGGGTAAAGTGTTGTGAGTTTTGGTGGGGTGGAATTGGGTAAAGGTGGGCGTGAGTGGGGAGGAATGGGGTATATTTGAGAGGTGATGTTGGACAGCGTGTTGCAGGGTTTGGTGGGGTGGAATGGGGTTGGGTGGTGTAGGATGGGCGTTTTGGTGGTAATGAATGCATAGGAATGGGATAACACTTAGAGTTTGGGTAGGGCAAAGTATGGCAGGGCTGGGTGGGGTGAGGTTGAGTTTGGTGGGGTTGGGTGGGGTGGAATGGGCGTTTTGGTGATGAGTGATAGTTTCTGTAGCATAGAGTATGGTGAGGTTGGGTGGGATGAAATGGAGTAACAGCCTATCTGAATGGTGAAGAGGGGCAAAATTGATAGGTGAGGCAGGGTGGAGTATGGTGGAGCTAGGTGGAGTGTAGTGGAAAAATGGTGGGGTTGAGTTAGGAGTACTGGAGTGTATTTGACAGGTTACGCACAGCTGAGTATGGCAGGGATGGGTGAGGTGATGTGAGAAAATGATGGGGTTAAGTGGGAAGAAGTGGAATTAAATTGATGAGGTTGGGTTGAGTGGAATGGGGAAATTGTGGGGCTGTGTAGGATGGAGTATGGAAAAAAACAGGCAGGCGAATTGGGGTAGAGTAAGGTGGGGTTATGTGGGGAGGAAATGGTTAATGTTGGGGTTGGAGTGGAGTAATACTGACAAATGATGTTGTGTCGCGTATAGTGGGGTTGGCTGGGTTAGAATGGGATAGTGTCGGGTTTCAGTAGGGAGCACTGGAGCAACATTAACAGGTGAGGCAGGGTACAGTGTGGCCGGGTTGGGTGAGGTGGAGTGGGAAAATAGTGGGGTTGAGAGGGAGGAGTGGGATTAAATTACGAGGTAAGGCAGAGTATGGTGGGGTTGCAAGGAGTGAAGTGGGGTAATGGTGGGGCTGAATAGGGAGAAGTGGGGTAAAACTGACAGGTGAGGTGGTAAGACAGAGGATGGTGGGGCTGGGTGGGGAGGAATGGTGTAATGATGGGGTTGAGTGGGGAGAAATGGAGTAATATTGATAAATCTGAGGTAGAATGTGCTGGGGTTGAGTTGTGAAGAATGAGGTATTGGAGGGGTTCAGTGAGGTAAAATTGACAGGTGAGATCAGGTAGGGTAAATTGGGGATGGGGTGGGTGGAACGAGTGTAATCGTGGGGCTGAGTGGAGAGAAATGGGGTAAAATGGGCAGGTGAGGAAAGAGTACATTATGGTGGGGTTGGATGGGTTGAAATGGTGTAATGGTTGAGTTGATTGGGGTTTGATTGACAGGAGAGATTGAGTGGAGTAGAGGCGAGTATGGTGTAGATGGGTGTAAAATAGGCTTGGGTAACAGTGGGATTTGGGTGGGGACGATCGGGATTAGAATTGACGGGTGAATTAATGAAGAGTTTGATGGGGTCGGGCGGGATGGAAAGAGGCAATAGTGGGGTTGAGTGAGAAGGACTGGGGTAAAACTGACAGGTGAGGTAAAGAAAGTAAGGTGGGTGTGAGTACGGTGGATTGGGGTAGTAGTGGGGTTGAGAGGGGAAAATTTGCCTAAAACTGACAGCTGAGGTAGGGTGGAGTATGATAGGGCTCGGTGGGGTAGAATGGGGAAACGGTGGGTTTGAGTGGGGAAGAGTGGAGTAAATTGACAGGTGGGGGACGGTAGAACATACTAGGGTTAGGTGGGGTAAAGTGGCGAAAAGGTGGGGTTGAATGGGAATAAATTTACAGCTGAGGTAGGTTGGAGTGAGGTGGGTTTGTGCTGGGTATAATGGCGTAATGTTGGGGTAGAATGGGACGTAGCGGGGTTAAACTGACAGATGAGGTGGGGTGGTAGTAGTAGTAGTAGTAGTAGTTGTTGTTGTTGTTGTTGTTCCCTAGGCAGTCTGACTGAACAGTCCCGGGTCCCTAAGGAAGGCAACTGCTGAGACCGGGCTTTCCCACAGAGCTCCCAGGGAGTGTACGTTGTGTTGTTGGCGCAGGCGAATATGCGCATTGCAGCCTTCTATAATGTGCTTAATAGTATGGGGTGCTGTGTTGCATCCTGGACAGGCATCAGCGACGGAGTATCCAACCTCTTCTGATAACTCAAGAGGGCTGGATGATGCCCACATCTCAGCTTGGCCAGGTGGACCCTGTCTTCACGAGGGAGGTACGATGCAGAAAGATGAAAATCAGGAGGCCGTGCATACAACTGTGTGTTGTCTTTGAGTAACTGAATGGAGCGGCTAATAACTTAAGCATGGATATGCATCCGGAAGTTAGTTTGAAGCGGACGAGGGAGGAGGGATAACAGTACCGGTATTTGTGTATGATATCGTGTGCTGAATGTTGTTTTGATGTTCCTTGGTGTGTGTGGATGTGCTGCCATGTAATGTAGTGGATGTGTGGGTTTGTGGATGCTGCGGCAAGCATTTGTGTGCCTCTCATGTCTAGATGATCCTTGACTTTGAGCACTTTGGTTTCTTGGTGTAGGTGGTCTGTAGGTGTAGTAGCTGTGCAGCCTATGATTATTAGGGCCTTAGTCTTTAGGGTGTTGTAGTGTGTTTCAGTGAGGTTAGAAGTCCAAGCTGGGTTTGTATAG
Organism: Coenobita brevimanus; assembly: GCF_032717465.1. Taxonomy (NCBI): domain Eukaryota; kingdom Metazoa; phylum Arthropoda; class Malacostraca; order Decapoda; family Coenobitidae; genus Coenobita; species Coenobita brevimanus. Next base: position 3,656,570 of record NC_136992.1, on the reverse strand, counting down.
CTCATCAGTGAACGTATATATTGTTTGTATGCTGTGGTGGTGGTTTCTTTGTTGTGTCCTAATGTTGTATGGGCAAGTGACCTTTGGGTGTTAATTTGTTTTTAATGTTTGTGATGTGTTGTTTAAATGACATTGATGACTGTATGTTACACCAAGGATTTTGTGTGTGTGTGTGTGTGTGTGTGTGTGTGTGTGTGTGTGTGTGTGTGTGTGTGTGTGTGTGTGTGTGTGTGTGTGTGTGTGTGTGTGTGTAGTAGGGAAGTGTTTATGGTGAGGTGTGGAATATGACTATGTTCTGCTGTCTAGTTTGTGAGAGGGGTCACTATAGATTTGGCTGGGACTGTTGTGAATCTGTCTCTTGTGAACCACTCGTGTAGTGTGTTGAGGCAAGGTTGGAGTATGTGTGAGGCTGTGTTTGCCTTTTGGTGTGTACATGTAAGTGTTATGTCGTCTGCATAGGAAACTATGTGTATTTGTGGTGTGTGGGGTGTGGGTATGTTGTGCATGCATAGGTTAAAGAGTGTAGGGGACAAAACAGATCATTGAGGGACGCCGTTTGTACTGATGATCGATGACTGACCAGCAAATGTTACATGTGCACATCTACCTGCTAAGTAGTTTGCCAGCCATCTTTTTGTGTTATTGTGCATGTTTGTGTTCAATATTTAGTTTGTGATGTTGTGGCTGGGGATGGCATCAAAAGGTTTGCTGATGTCTAGCGTGACTTGGAGTGGTCTGTGTGGTGGCCTAGCTAAATTGATACCATCAACAAACCCTTTGTGTAAGGTGTGTAGGAAGAGTGTTTGTGGAGTGTAGCGGCCTAAAACCATGTTGTGATGCGGCTAGGGGGATGTGAGTTGGGGCTGTGTATGGTGGTGATGTCTGGGCAGGGGTGGGGAAATCGTGTGATTGAATGTGGAAAAGTTGGATAAAACTGACAGGTGAGGTAGGTTTGAAGGTGGTGGGGTTGGGTGGGATTTTATGGAGTAATGATGGGGTTGACTGGGGAGGGAGTAGGGTAATACTGAGAGCTGAGGTAGGGTACAGAGAGTAGGTGGGGCTGGATAGAGATCTACTGAGTAAAGGTGGGATTGAGTGGGGAGGAGTGAGATGAAATTAACATGTTAGATAGAGTAGAGTATGTTGGGGTTGGTTGCGATGGCATAGGATAAAGGAGGGGTTGGGTGGGATGACGTGCGGTAACACTGCTAGGTGAGGCAGGGTGGAGTATGATGGGGTTGAGTGAGGTGTAATGGGGTAATAGTGGGGATGGGAGGGGAGGATTTAGGGGTTAAGCTGACAGGTGAGGTAAGGTAGAGCGTCGTGGTGTTATGTTGGAGTGGGGTGATGGTAATATTTGGTGGGAAAGAGTGAGAAATGTGTTAAGATTGACAGATTAGGAAGGGGGTTATTAGGTGAGGTAGAAAATAAGGGGTTAGGCTGGAGGGAGTAGGATAATGGTGGGACTATTTGGGGAGGAGTGGGATAAAATAGGTTATTTAGGCCTGAATATGGTGGGGATATGAGGAGTGGAAAAGGATAGTGGTGGGGTTGAGTGGGGAGGAGTTGGGTAGAATTGGCAGGTGGGATAGAGTAGAGTATGTTGGAGATGGGTAGTTCAGAGAGGTAAAATAGTGGGGTTAATTGGAAAGAAATTAGGTAAAATTGACAAGTGTCGCTGAGTAGAGTGTGGTGGGGTTGGGTGGGTTGGAGGAGGGTAATGCTGGGGTTAACTGGAAAGGATAGAGGTAATACTGACAGGTAGAGTGAAATAGTGTATGGTGGGGGGAATGGGTGGGCTGGAGTGGAATAATAGTTGGATTGTGTGTGGCAATATGGACAGTGGTATAAGTCATTGTTTCCCATTCTAACAAAAAGAAAAGGTAATTCTTAGTTATCAAAGAAAATTGTTTTAGATGACTAACTATGGTAAATTATCTTTGAGTGCTTGTGTGTCGTGTATAGTATGTGTGTGTGTGTGTGTGTGTGTAGTAGGGAAGTGTTTCTGCTGTCCAGTTTGTGAGAGGGGTCACTATAGCTTTGGCTGGGACTGTTGTGAATCTGTTTGTGGTGAACCACTCGTATAGTGTGTTGAGGCAAGGTTGGAGGATGTGTGCGGCTGTGTTTGCCTTTTGGTGTGTACATGTAAGTGTTATGTCGTCTGCATAAGAAACTATGTGTATTTGTGGTGTGTGGGGTGAGGGTAAGTCGTGCATGTATAGGTTAAAGAGTGTAAGGGACAAAACAGATCCTTGAGGGACGCCGTTTGTGAAGATTCTGATGATCGATGACTGACCAGCAAATATTACATGTGCACATCTACCTGCTAAATAGTTTGCCAGCCATCTTTTTGTGTTATTTTGCATGTTTGTGTTGAATATTTTGTTTGTGATGTTGTGGCATCAAAAGCTTTGCTGATGTCTAGCGTGACTTCGAGTGGTCTGTGTGTGGCCTAGCTGAATTGATGCCATCAACAAACCCTTTGTGTAAGGTCTGTAAGAAGAGTGTTTGTGGAGTGTAGCGGCCTAAAACCATGTTGTGATGCGGCTAGTGGGATGTGAGTTGGGGCTGTGTATGGTTGTGATGTCTGGGCAGGGGTGGGGAAATCGTGTGGTTGAATGTGGAAAAGTTGGATAAAACTGAGAGGTGAGGTAGGTTTGAAGATGGTGGGGTTTGGTGGGATTTTATGGAGTAATGATGGGGTTGACTGGGGAGGGAGTAGGGTAATACTAAGAGCTAAGGTAGGGTACAGAGAGTAGGTGGGGCTGGATAGAGATATACTGAGTAAATGTGGGAGTTGAGTGGGGAGGAGTGAGGTGAAATTAACATGTTAGACAGAGTAGAGTATGTTGGGGTTGGTTGCGATGGCATAGGGTAAAGGAGGGGTTGAGTGGGATGAAGTGCGGTAACACTGCTAGGTGAGGCAGGGTGGAGTATGATGGGGTTGAGTGAGGTGTAATGGGGTAATAGTGGGGATGGGAGGGGAGGATTTAGGGGTTAAGCTGACAGGTGAGGTAAGGTAGAGCGTCGTGGTGTTATGTTGGAGTGGGGTGATGGTAATATTTGGTGGGAAGGAGTGAGAAATGTGTTAAGATTGACAGATTAGGAAGGGGGTTATTAGGTGAGGTAGAAAATAAGGGGTTAGACTGGAGGGAGTAGGATAATGGTGGGACTATTCTGGGAGGAGTGGGATAAAACAGGTTATTTAGGCTTGAATATGGTGGGGATATGAGGAGTGGAAAAGGATAGTGGTGGGGTTGAGTGGGGAGGAGTTGGGTAGAATTGGTAGGTGGGATAGAATAGAGTATGATGGAGATGGGTAGTTCAGAGTGGTAAAATAGTGGGGTTAATGGGAAAGAAATTAGGTAAAATTGACAAGTGTCGTTGAGTAGAGTGTGGTGGGGTTGGGTGGGTTGGAGGAGGGTAATGCTGGGGTTCACTGGAAAGGATAGAGGTAATAATGACAGGCAGAGTGAAATAGTGTATGGTGGGGGGGAATGAGTGAGCTGGAATGGGATAATAGTTGGATTGTGTGGGGCAATATGGACAGTGGCTAAAAGTCAGTGTTTACCATTCTAACAAAAAGAAAACGTAATTCTTAGTTATCAAAGAAAATTGTTTTAGATGACTAAATATGGTAAATTGTCTGTGTGCTTACGTCTCGTGTACAGTTTATGTGTGTGTGTGTATGTGTGTGTGTGTTGTTCACACACGTACACATCAGATGCATGTGCATGTATTGTCGTTGTGCTGGGATTTTGAATCAAGAGGTAATTTTACAATGAGTATCGTTTTTGTCTAGGTTATCCACCTGTATATGTGGATGTATGTATATTTATTTACGATATATATATATATATATATATATATATGACGCCTCAATCCCGTTTGGGGTGGCCACAAACAAATCGCCTCCAAGTCGCCCTGTCCCCCGCCATTTCCCTCCCCTGCTCCCAACTCACACCCCCCTCTCTCATATACCTCTCCACCCCATCTCTCCATCTCATCCTCGGCCTCCCCCTCCCTCTTTCCCCCTCCACCTCACTCACATACACTCTCTTCGTCAGTCTTTCACCCTCCATCCTCTCCACATGGCCAAACCACCTCAGTGTGTTCCTCATAACGCTTCCTATCACATCCACATCCACACCACAACGCTCCTTTATATCCTCATTCGTCAGCCTGTCTCTCCATGTGACTCCACAGGCTCCTCTTAAATAACTCATTTCCACTGCTCTCACTCTTGACTTGTGTCCTTCCAACAACGTCCAAGCTTCACTTCCGTACGTTAGAGTTGGTATCACAATACTGTCATCTAGTAACTTTTTCACTTCCATGCTCACTTCCCTGTTTCTTATCACTGCTTTCAAAGAACCAGCAACCTTTCTTCCCTGCTGTACTCTTTCAAGCACTTCACCCTCCAAACCTCCATCCTTACTCATCACACTACCCAAGTACTTAAACGTACTCACATTTTCCAATTCCTCACCATCCAACCTCGCTTTACATTCACTGACTTCACCTCTCTCAAAGACCATCACTTTACTCTTCCCTACATTCACCTTTAGATTCCGTTTCTTACACACTCTCTCAAACTCATCCACCAAGCCTTGCAGCTCCCCTTCGTCCTCACTCAACAACACAGTATCATCTGCAAACAACAGTACAGGGAGTTTCCAAACACTATCCTCTCTCACCAGGGCCACTCCAATATACAGTATATATATATATATATATATATATATATATATATATATATATATATATATATATATATATATATATATATATATATATATATATATATATATATATATATATATATATATATATATATATATATATATATATATATATATATATATATATATATATATATATATATATATATATATATATATATATATATATATATATATATATATATATATATATATATATATATCTCTGTCTATGTATATATGAATATATCATATATACTGTACATGTTCATGAAGCACATGTATATGTATGCACGCCTGTACACATACCCATATCTTTATACATGCTTACCTATCCTGTACATACAGTGTCTATGGCTACATGTGCGTGAATATATACATGTATGTGTGCATATGTGTCTCTCTCTGCATATTATGTACATGTGTGTGTATCTAGGTACCACTTTGCTCATCTCAGAACTTGTAATGATAATTACTGCAACACCTTTGAACCCTGTATGTGTCTTTGTATGTCTTTGTTCATTATATTTGTGCTTGTAATGACAATTACTTCTATGCCTTCTATCCCCTTAGGCACTGATATATATATATATATATATATATATATATATATATATATATATATATATATATATATATACACACACATACATACGAAGTAGCTGTTGTTGTAGTAGTTGAAGTTGTAGTAGTAGTAGCAGTGGAGGTTTTGGTGGTGGTTTTGGTAGTGGTAGTAGTAGTGGTGGTGGTGGTGGTAGTAGTTGAAATAGTGATGGTGGTGGTGGTAATGCTGGTTTTCGTGGTTTTGGCAGTAGTAAGAATAGTAGTAGTAGTGATGGTGGTATTAGTAGTAGTGGTGGTGGTGGTAGTAATAGTAGTAGCAGCAGTAATAGTGGTGATGGTGGTGACTTGGGGAACAGATGTAATAGTAGTAGTGTTGGCGGTGGTGGTGTGTTGGTGGTGGCTGTGATTTTGGAAGTAGTAGTAGTAGTAGTAGTAGTAGTAGTAGAAGTAGTAGTAGTAGTAGTAGAAGTGGTGGTGGTGGTAGTGGTGGTTTTGGTGGTGGTGGTGGTAGCAGTAGTAGTAGTAGCAGCAGTAGTAGTGGTGGTGGCGGTGGTGTGGTGGTGGTTTTGGTGGGGGTTTTGGTGGCATTAGTAGTAGTAGTTGTTGTTGTTGTTGTAGTAGTAATATTGGTAGGGGTAGTGGTGGTTTTGGTAGTAAAAGTAGTAGTTGTAGTAGCAGTAGTAGTAGTAGTAGTAGTAGTAGTAGCAGCAGCAGAAGCAGCAGCAGTAGCAGTAGTAATACTAGTAATAGCAGCAGTAGTAGTAGCAGTGGTGGTGGTGGTGGTTTTGGTGGTGGTGGTGGTAGTAGTAGTACTAGTACTGTATAGCAGCAGTAGTGGTAGCAGTGCTAATAATACAGTAGCAACAATACTTGTAGTAACAGTAATGGCAGTAGAAACATGGCAGCAGCAGTAGTATCAGTAGCAGTATGTGTCGATTTGTATAAATTCCTCAACTGGTCACTTATATCAGCTTATTGGAACCCCACAGTTGATCACCAATTATATATCAGCTTAGACGTGACCTCACTGTTCCAAGCAAGGTTAACGCTGCGCCTGGTCGAAGTCACTTGCGGCTGACACTCTCCACCAAAATGTCTTTCTCACACACTGGAGATGGTGGGAATCGGTGTAGATCCTGTTGAAGGAATTGTATAGGTAGCGTGTGCAGGTGAACTGAAAAGTGTGCAGATTTCTCTCTCTTTATTGGCCACAGAAAGATACAACTGCGACACACAGAGAGCCCAGAGTATATACGTCCCTCTCGTTTGAATGATAAGTGCGTTCTGCTGTTAGCCGCCTTCCCCCACTGGGGAGTGGCACTGGAATCAGCATATTCAGAGATGCCAAACCCCACAGACAACTGGGATTTATATATGAATAGAAGCATCACAACTTTCTATCTATCTCTATCTATCTATAGCCCGACGCCCTAATCTCGCAAAGGGTGGCCGCAGACAAAACGCCTCCAAGTCACTCTGTCACCAACCATTTGACTACCCTCCCCCCAACTCACCCCCCCTCCCTCATATACCTCTCAACTCCATCCCTCCACCTCATCCTCGGTCTACCCCTCCCTCTCCCTCCCTCCACCTCACCTACATACACCCTCTTAGTCAGTCTTTACCATGCATATTATATACCTCCATAAAATAGTATTGATCACATTATAGTATACCAACAGGGTAAATATTTCCCCAAGACTTTAAACATATATACAGTATATTTATCTATCGCCTTCCCTTTACCCTAGGTTGTTTTGATTAAAAAAGGCTGTTTGATTGCGCATCCTATCCCAAGCCACACTTTACCGTGAAATGGTGTTTGGTTGCTTATCATTCACACTATATTACACTTTTTTAATTATGAATAAACAACTTTGTATGTAATATGTAACAATGGTGTGAAACTAGAACTCGTCATGGGAAACGATGTTGGCACCAGAACAAGTAGTAATATGGTAGTAACAGTGGTAGTAGTAGTAGTAGTAGTAGTTGTGGTGGTGGTGGTAGTAGTGGTAGTAGCAATAGTAGTAGTGGTGGTGTGGTGGTGGTAGTTTTGGTGGTAGTAATAGTAGTAGCATAGCAGTAGTAGTTGCAATACTAGTAGTAGTAGTAGCAGTAGTAAGCAGTAGTCGTGGTGGTGGTAGTTTTGGTAGTAGTAGTAGTAGTAATAGTAGTTGTAATAGTAAGTGATATGTTGTTGTTGTTGCTGCTGATGTTGGTGTTGCTGCTGTTGTTGTTGTTGCCCCAGGTTCACCTGAAATGCAGAAAATTCCCACATAGTTTTTAAGTTTATAAACATAAAACCAAGGCTGGGTGGTGTTAATGACATAATTTGGAGATTGATGGGCGTCGGTGGAGTGGCGGGGATGTGTGAGGAGACATTGCAGCGAAGAGGTAACATCCAGGCCACTGTTAGATGCTCCTCTTCCTGGCCTTTCCTCTCCCCTGTCGAAGAAGAGGAAGAAGACGAATAAAAAGAGATAAAGGAGGAATCAGAGGAGGAAGAAGACGAATAAAAAGACACTCCGCCACACATTCACGCACACATGTACACTTCACCGCTCACAGCCGCATTTCCCACACCACACAGACATACCTACCCACACACGGTCACCCTTCCTACACACACAGCCACACCTCCCTACACACACACACACACACACAGTCACACCTCCACACACACACCCAGCCACACTTCTCTACACACACAGCCACACCTCAGCACATTCACAGCCCTATCTCTTTACACACACACAGCCTCATCTCCCTACACACACCGCCAAACCTCCTCAAAGCTATACTTCCTCACATACAGCCACACCTTCCCAAGCACGGCCACACCTCAATGTCACACCTTCACACACACAGTCACACCTAACTACACACACAACCACGCCCTACACACACAGCCACACTTCCCTACACACACAGCCACACCTCCACCCACACACGGCCACACCACACAGTCACACCTCCCCACACACAACCACACCTCTCCACACACAACCACAACACCCCTTACATAACCACACCTCTCGACAGTTACACCTCTACACACAGCCTTATCTTCACCCAGACAGCCTCATCTACCCCACCTCCTACAGACACACTCATCTACCCCCCCCCCCATACACACCAACCTGAATGTCATAGAAGCCTGAGCGACTTAAAAGATGTTCCTCTTGTTCCTCTTCTTATTTTTCTTCCATTTCCTTTTCTTCCTCCTCTGATTCCTCCTTTATGTGGAGAGGTATGAGTGTTTGTATGAAGGTGTGGCTGTGTATCAGGTGTGTCGGTGTGTGTAGAGGTGTAGGTGTGTGTGGTGTCGATGTATTTGTGATGGTGGGACCCAGTGTGTGGACGCGTGGCTCTGTGTGTGTGGGTGTACTTTTGACTGTTTGTGAAAGTGTGGCTGTTGTTGTATGTGTGTGTGTGTGTGTGTGTGTGTGTGTGTGTGTGTGTGTGTGTGTGTGTGTGTGTGTGTGTGTGTGTGTGCATGCGTGCGTGCGCGCTCGTGCGGGATCAAGCGCGCGGGGTGTGGGTGGGTGGGCCTCCTTGGTGTCTGTTCCTGTGTGTGGTGGTGGTGGACGACAGAAAGCACTCTGGTCAAAACAACACACTACAGCCACATCAGGACCCCCAGAGCTGTGGTTCTTTAACAGTGTAAAGATAAAGGCGTCGTGCACACCTACAGACAAGTAAGATCTCTCTCTAGTGTCAATAAGGCAAGGAAATTTGATATTTTTTATGAGGTAGCTTGGTGCCAAACCCGTCCACACTACCGCCTCTGCATCACTCAGTTCATTCTCTCTCTCTCTCTCTCTCTCTCTCTCTCTCTCTCTCTCTCTCTCTCTCTCTCTCTCTCTCTCTCTCTCTCTCTCTCTCTCTCTCTCTCTCTCTCTCTCTCTCTCTCTCACACACACACACACACACATACACACACACACACACACACACACTCCTTTACCCCTTCTACTCTCCCTACCACCATTCCCCACCTTTCCTACTCTCCCTCCATCCCTCCAACCTCTTCCACCCCTCCTTCTCTCCTCTGACCCTTCCTCGCCCTCTGTACCACCCTGGCCACCAAGCTGTTGAAGTGAATGATGTGCTAAAAACAGGACTTGGAAACGATACATGTGCAAGAAGTGCCACTGATTTTCTTTTCCTTTTTCTTCTTTTTTTACATTGTTAGTTCAAGCGAAATTAAAGCCCCCTTACCCCTTTTCAAGCCAATGACTTATTTCTGTAGTTTGTTCCTGCAGTTAGTTGACTGTTTTATTCAGTTTAGGACACCTATAATAGTGAAGCGGTCAAGGTACTCATGAAAGAGACGTGTGTCATAGGCTAGAATAAATTCCAAGTTATTCCCATCGTAAGATTGGCAACGGTAACGATATTAATCTCTTGAATTTTGTGATATCTTTTAAGGGTTTATTCATATTACTGCCAGACGATTTTATCCAGCGTTGGAAAGGCTTTTTGTGCTGATCATATAAGTTAAAGATTTATAGTAACCCTCCTAATCTAAAAAGCCTCTCGGGAGCTCTGTATAGTGTGAAGATACCAAGAATCTACGAAGCACGTCATCATAATGAAGGAGTGAATGCTCTCAAGCTTCAGTGATTCACTCAGAGTTGAATGAGAGTTGCTTCGATCTTGAGAAGGTGTGTGTGTGTGTGTGTGTGTGTGTGTGTGTGTGTGTGTGTGTGTGTGTGTGTGTGTGTGTGTGTGTGTGTGTGTGTGTGTGTGTGTGTGTGTGTGACAAGATTTGACTACGTGTCTGGAGATGTGACACTATATATGGACGTGTGTGGGGGGGGGGAGCAATTTATGACTACATGTCTGGAGATGTGACACCATATATGTACTTGAGGCTGTGTGTGTGTGTGTGTGTGTGTGTGTGTGTGTGTGTGTGTGTGTGTGTGTGTGTGTGTGTGTGTGTGTGTGTGTGTGTGTGTGTGGAGAGAGAGAGAGAGAGATTTTGCTACGTGTCTGTAGATGTGACTGTATTCAGGTGTGGCTATGTATGTAGCGGTGTGCTTCTGTATGTGAGAATGTGGCTGTGTGTGTGTTTGTGTGTGTGTGTGTGTGTGTGTGTGTGTGTGTGTGTGAATGTGTGTATGGAGATGTTGCTGTGTGTGTGTTGTGTACATATGTAACTGTGTGTGTGAAGGTGTGGCTCCCAGTGTAGAGGTATGGCTGTGTGCCACGAAATCTGGCTGACCGTGATTGGTTGCGTGTGTCTGTCTTTCTCTGCCTGCCGTAACCCAACCTCACCTTTTAATTTTACTCCATTCCACCCCACCCAACCCCGCTGTAGCCTATGCCACCGCACCTTCATATTTTACCCCACTCCACCCCTCCCAAGCTAGCCATTACCCCACTCCATCCCCCTCAGCCCCGCCATACTCTGCCCAATCTCACCTTTAAGCTTAACCCTACTCCACCCCAATCAACCCGCCTATTACCCCATTCATTCCTACCCAACCGCACCGTATGCTACCCTACCGCACTTGTGAACTTAATCACACTCCTCCCCATCCAACCCCACCATTAGGTACCCGACCTCACCTGTCAGTTTCATCACAGCCCACCCCAACCAACCTTGCAATTACCCCATTCAACCCAGCCCCGCCATTACCAACTTCCACCCACCCAACTCAACCATTATCCCACACCACCCCATACAATTCCACCATCACCTACTCCACCCCCCCCCCCCCCCCCAAATTCTGCCTACCTCACCTTTAATTTTACCCCACTCCGCCACAACCAACCCCCATTACCTCACTTCCCTCTCCGAACCACACCATACTCTACCCAACTTCTCCTGTCAATTTTGTCCCAGTCATTCCACACAGCCACACTAGTAACCTATACCACTCCAACCCATCTCGTTTTCCTCTGCCTTAAACGACCAGTCACTTTCACCCCATTCCACCCCACCTACACCTCACTCATGCCCACCCATCCCTGGCTCGCTATACCCTCCCTCGTCTGGCAATTTTCCCCCACTCCAGCTCTCCGAAATTCACCGTACTGTACCCTATCTCACCTGTCGATTCTACACACTCTGTCACACCTAACCCTACCGATACCCCAATCCGCTCTTTCCAACCTCACATTTACCATACTACATCCCACCCAACCCTGCCTTACTATACCCATCTTCATTTGTCAGTTATACTCCACTCCACTCCACCCAACCTCACAATGACCCCACTCAACCCAGCCCATTATCCAATCCATCCCATTCATCTCCGCCATACTCTTTCCTACCTCGCCTATCAATTCTACCCCACTCCATCCCACCCAAACTCGTCATTACCCCGGGCCACCCCACCAACCCCGCCATGCCCTACACTATCTCACTTGACAGTTTCACCCACCATGCCCTACCCTATTGTACATGTAAGTTTTACCCCACTCTACCTCAGCCAACCTCCGAATTATCGCACTCCACCCGACGCATCCTTCCATTATACCACTCTGCTCTACCTAGCTCCACCTTTACCCCATCATATCCCACCCAGCCCTGCTATACACCACTCCTCCTCACCTATTAGTTTAACCCTACTTCACTCCACCCAACCTCCCCTTTGCCCCATTCCATCCCACTCAGTACCACCAGCACCCCAATCCACCCCAACCATATCTCACCATGCCAATTTTATCCCTCTCAGTTTATCCAAGCCATTTATACTCTACACTGCCTCACCTGTCAGTCTACTACACCCAACCCAACCCCACTCTTCTCCCACTCACACCACCATACTCTACCCTACCTCACCTGTCAGTTTTATCCCACTTCACCCCAGAAACCCCAAATCCACCCCACCCAACCCCGTCATGCTCTAGTCCACCTCACTTGTAAATTTAACCTGCTTCACCCAAACCAATCACAGAAGAACCCACTCCAATCGTCCAACCCCACCTTACTCTCACCTGTCTCACCTGTCAGTTTTCTCCACTCCTCCCTACATAACCCCGCCCTTATCCCAGTCCACCTCTCCTAATAGTGCCACATTTTATCCTGCCTTGCCTCTCAATTTTATCCCATTCCACCGCACCCAACTCCACCATTAACCAGTCCAGCCCATCCAACCCGTCAGTTTTCCCACACATTCCCACTCATCCCCATTATACATTACCTTACCTGTCAGTTTTATCCCACTCCCTTCCAGATCCCACTCTTTACCCATTTCATCTCACTCAACCCCATTATGACCCAACTCCACCCTACCTAATCCTGCCAAACTCTACCATACCTCCCATGTCAGTTTTACCCGACTCCACAAAACCAAACCCCACTAAAGTCCAGTCTAACCCATCCAGTCCTGCCCTACTTTACCCCACATACTATGTCAGATTTGCCCTACTGCACCTCACCCAAACTCATCATAACCCCAATCAACCATACCCAACCAGCCATACTCATAGCCCACCTCACCTCTTCATTTTACCCTACTACACCCAACCTCACCCCACCCAACCCTGTCAGTGCCCCACTCAACCCCTTCAAACCCCTCCACTGCTCCATTCCAACCACACAACCCAATCATTACCCCACTTCATCTGACCCAACCCCGACCATTACCCTACTCCCCCTTTCCCAGAACCGGCATACTCTACCCTACGTTAGCTATCAGTTTTTCCTCCTCCACCCCACCCAATTGTGCATTCACTCCACTCCTCCCCACCCACCTCCACCATAGCCTGCCATATCTTACCTCTCTGTTTTACCCCACTCCTTCCTACTTAGCCCCACAATTACCCCCACTCAATCCTAACCAACCCTAGCATAGTCATCCCTTCCTCACCTGTCAGTTTTATCTTCTTTCATCCCAGCCAATACCAGTATTATCCCATTCCGTCCCTCCAACCGCGCAGTACTTTAAATCACCTCGCTTGTTATTTTTACTCTACTTCAACGCCATCATCAGCCCACTCCTCCGCCATCCTCTACCCTACTTCACCTGTCAGCCTTCATCCCCTTCCACCTCAGGCAACCTCACCATTAACCCACTCCTCCCTACTCAACCCAACATCCTCTCCACTACCAAACCTCAATTTCACCCTCCTCCACACCATCCAAACACACCATTGCTACATCCACCCCACCCAACTACTCCATACTTCATCATACTACATGTTAATTTTAACCTGCTCCACTCCACCACCATTCCCGACCCCCACCATCCTACTTCACCTGTCAACTTTACCTAACCTTCCCATACTCTACCCTACTACCCCTGTCAATTTTATCCTATTCCATGTCTCCCAAACCCACCAGTACCTCACACCGCCCCACCTAACCCGATCAGCACCCCACTCCAACCCATCTCAAACTTCTTTATACTCTACCCTACTTCACCTGCCAGTTTTATCTCTCTCCATCCCACCCGACTCCGCCATATTCTGCCCTTCATTACCTGTTTTTTATCCCACTCCACCCTCCCAAACCCACCATATTTTACCTTACTTTGATGGTCAATCTTACCCCACTCCACTCCTCCTAAACCCGTCGTAGTCTAGCCAACCTCACTGTCAGTTCTACTCCACTGCAGCCCAACCAACCCCACCATACTCAACATTACCTCAGCTGTCGATTTTACCCTATCCAGTCCCACCTTTTCCCCACTCCAGTCCCTGCTTTGTCCCACTCCAGTCCCTGCTTTGCCTGACTTCACCCCACCCCAGAATCCGCTAAACTCTATCCTTCGTCACTGGACAGTTTTACCTCATTCCACCTCACACAGTCACATTGTTACCCCAGTCCACTATTCCCAACCCTGCAATAGTCTACCATACCTCACCTATCAGTTTTACATCACCCTTCCCCACCCAGCTCCAACAATATCCACTTCACCCCACCCACCCTACCGTTACACCACACACTACCCTACTCAACCCTGCCGCGTTCTCCTAGTGCACCATACTGTCACGTTTACCCCACTACACCCTACCTAACCCCACCACACTTTACCCTATGTCGTACAGAGACATAGCGTTTGTATAGGCCAACAGATAGACAGAGCGCATCTGCATAGGCTTAGAAATAGTTTGTTAGAGTCTGTAAAGGGTTACAAACAGATAGATAGCGCTTGTAAAGGTTTACAGATAGACAGATAGTTTCTCTGTAGGCATACAAATAAATAAGAGAGTGTTTATATATGCTTACAAAGAGACAGCGTCTGTATAGTCCTGTAGATATACCTAGCGTCTGTATAGGCTGAGATGGAGTGTGTCTGTAAAGACACATTGACAGAGTCCGTATTGGCTTACAGATAGATACAGTGCGTCTGTCTAGGCTTTACAGATAGATACAGTGCGTCTGTATGGGCTTACAAATAATTACAGCGCCTCTGTATAGGCTTACATATAAGAAGACTGCGTCTGTGTAGGCTAGGAAGTGGATATATATCCGGTAGTGTTTGGTAGACTTGCAGATAGCGTCTGCATAGGCTTACAGGTACAGTGGGTGTGTATAATACGGTATATAGCCTTACAGATAAAAAGATTGCGTTTGCATAGGTTTAGAAATGGAAAGACAGCGTCTGTAAAGGCTCACATAATATAGAAACAGCATTTCTATAAATGCTTACCCCACTCTGCCTCACTCATCCCCACCATTACCCCACTCCATCTCACGCAACCTCAACATTACTCCACTCCATCCCACCCAACACCACCACTACAACACACTACTCCAGTCAACCCCACCATTACCCCACTCCACCTCACCCAGCCTCATCATTACACCATTCCACCTCACCTAGCCCCGCCATTACCCCACTCCAATTCACCCAAATTCGTCATTACCTCACCCCATCCCACTCATCCCCACCATTACCCCACTCCACCTCGCTCAGCCTCATCAATATCCAACTCCTCCCCACCCAACACCTCCACTACAACATTCCACGTCAGCTAACCCCACCATTACCTCACTCGATCTCACCCAATCCAACCATTACCCCACTCCGCCTCATCAAGCCTTACCATTATCCCACTCCACCTCACCTAAACTCACTTTTACCACACTTCACTCCAGTCAACACCACCATTCACCCAACCCCATCATTAGCCCACTACACCTTATCCAACCCCACCATTAGCCCACTACACCTACCCAACCCCACCATTAGCCCACTACACCTACCCAACCCCACCATTAGCCCACTACACCTACCCAACCTCACCATTAGCCCACTGCACCTTACCCAACCCCACCATTAGCCCACTACACCTACCCAACCCCACCATTAGCCCACTACACCTTGCCCAACCCCACCATTAACCCACTACACCTTATCCAACCCCACCATTAACCCACTACACCTTATCCAACCCCACCATTAGCCCACTACACCTTATCCAACCCCACCATTAACCCACTACACCTTATCCAACCCCACCATTAACCCACTACACCTTATCCAACCCTACCATTAGCCCACTACACCTCTCCTAGCCCCACCATTACAACCCTCTATCTATCCCATCCAACCCACCATTACCCCAATCCACCCAACTCGACCCTACAATTGTCCCACTCCACCTCACCCAGCCCCACCATTACCCCTCTCCATCCCACCCACCCCCAGCGTTGCCTCACTTCACCCCAACCAACCCCACCGTTACTCCACTACATCCCACCCAACACCACCATTACCCCACTCATCCCACCCAGTCCCACCATTAACCCACTCCACCCAACCCAACCTCACCCAACCTCACCATTACCCCTCTCCATCCCACCCAACCCAACCTCACCCAACCCCACCATTACCCGACTCCATCCCACCCAACCCAACCACTACAACACTCTACCCGAGTTAACCCCACCATCACCCCACTACACCTCACTGAGTCCCATCATTACCACACTCCACCTCATCCAGCCCCACCATAACAACACTTCATCCCACCCAACCCCACCATTACCCCACTCCACCCAACTCAGCCTTACATTTGCCCCACTCTTCCTCACCCAACCCACCATTACACCTCTCCATCCCACCCACCCCCACCGTTACGCCACTCCATCCCACTCAGCACCACCATTACCTCACTGTATTCCAACCAGCCCCACCACTATCCCACTCCACCCAACCCAATTTCACCATTATCCCACTCCACTCAACCCAGCCTCACCATTATCCCACTCCACCCCACTGAACACCATCATTATCCCACTCAGGTCCCCCATTTCAACTCTCCACCCCAGCCAATCAATCCATTTACCCCATTCCATCTCACCTAACCCCACCATAACCCCACTCAATCTCTCCCAACCCCACCGTAACCCCACTCCATCCCTCCCAACCCCACCACAACCCCACTCAGTCCCCTCCAACCCCACCATTAACCCATTTCACCTCACCCAACATCACCATTACAACACTCTGCCACACCCAACCCCACCATCACCCCACTCCTTCCCAGCCAACCCCACCATTAGCTCACCTCATCCCAGACAACCCCACTATCTTCAACCTTTCTCCAGTCAGTTTTATCCCCCTCCACCCCACCCAACCCAACTGTAACATGTCTATCTATCTATCTATTGCCAGACGCCTCAATCCCGTTTGGGGTGGCCACAAACAAATCGCCTCCAAGTCGCCCTGTCCCCCGCCATTTCACTGCCCTGCTCCCAACTCACACCCCCCTCTCTCATATACCTCTCCACCCCATCCCTCCATCTCATCCTCGGGCTCCCCTCCTCTTCCCCTCCACCTCACTCACATACACTCTCTTCGTCAGTCTTTCACCCTCGATCCTCTCCACATGGCCAAACCACCTCAGTGTGTTCCTCATAACGCTTCCTATCACATCCACATCCACACCACAACGTTCCTTTATATCCTCATTCGCTGTAACATGTATTATCAGTATTATTTTGTATTTCTGTGCACATTTATTAGGTTAATTAGGTGTGTACGTGACTGAATGTATGGTGGAAGTCTACGTGACCAAATTCACTTGTTGTATTATTCCACGGTGAAATTTGCAGTTAGTATTTTTTTTCTGGTGAGCTCTCTCTCTCTCTCTCTCTCTCTCTCTCTCTCTCTCTCTCTCTCTCTCTCTCTCTCTCTCTCTCTCTCTCTCTCTCTCTCTCTCTCTCTCTCTCCTGTATTTGGGGCAAAGCAGTTAGTCTAGAGCTGATATTATAGCACTTTTTGTTCTTCTCAAATATAAACCAGTACCGCAGCCCCACTACATCCAGTCTCACACGAAAACTTTTCCCGTTTTCATCCCACCCAACCTCGCCATGCTTAACCTCACCTGTCAGTCACACAGTACCTCAGTCCACCACTCCCAATCCCGCCTTACTCTACCCTACCTCAGCTGTCAATATCACCTCACTCTACACTACTCAACCTCACCAGTACCCCACTCCACCCCTCTAATCCCTCCCCCCAAGACACTCACTTGTCATCTGTATTCCACTTGACCCTCGCTCTCCACTTTATCCTTTCCCCACTCAACCCCACTCAAACCCCCCATAACCACACTCAACCCCAGCCAACCCCTACCATACTCTGCCTTGTCTCATATGCCGATTTTACCTCACTCTATTCTCAACCCCACCATTACCTCAGTCAACCCCACCCAACCCCAGTTTTACCCCATTTCACCTCACCCAACCCCACGATTATACAAGTCCTCATCTAACCCCACCATAATCCAGTCCACATCACCCTACCCCTCATATACCCAAACCCACTACTCCCAATCACATCATTACTCCTCCCCACCTATTTCCACCATTACCTCACCCCACCCCACCCAACCCCTCCATTACCCCAATTCATCCCACCCAACCCCATCACTACCCCAGTCCACCCCACCCAACCCCACAATTTCCCCAATCCACCCCACCCAACCCCACCAATACCTCAGTTCACCCCACCCAACTCCACCTTTATCCCAACCCACCCTACTCAACCCGACCATTACCCAGATCATCCCCACCAAACCCCACCATTAAACCAGTCTACCTAACCAGACCCTACCATTACCCCAATACAATTCACGTAACCCCACCACGACCCCATTCCACCCCACCCAACCCCGCCATTACCCCAATCCACCCAACATAACCCCACCATTACCATAATCTACTCTAGCCAACCTCATCATTACCCCAATTCACCCCACCCAACCCTACGATTATCCCAATCCACCCCACAATACCCAACTTTTACCCAAATCCATTTAACCCAACCCCACCATTTCCCAAATTCACCCCACCCGACCCCACCATTAAACCAATTCACTCCTCCCAACCCCGCCATTACAATAAGCTACCTCACCCAACTTCACCATTACCCCAGTCCACCCCACTGAACTTCACTATTTCCCCAGTCTATCCTACCCAACTCCACCATCACCCCAATTCACCCCACTCAACCCCACCAGTACCACAAGCCACCCCACCCACCCTCACCATTACCCCAATCCACCTCACAAAGCCAGACCATTACCCCAATCCACCCCATCCAACCCCATCATTACCCCAGTTCACCTTACCCAACTCCACCCTCACCCTAGTCTACCTCACCCAACACTACAATTATCCCAGTCCACCTCACGCAACCCCACCACTACCCCGCGTCACCCCACCCAACTCCACCATTACCCTAGTTCACCTCAAACCCCACCAATACCCTAATCCACCCAACCCAATCCCACCATTACCCCAATCAAACCTATTGAACCCAACTATTACAAAAATCCATCCCACCCAACCCCACTGATACCCCAATCTTCCCCACCCAACCCCACCAGTACTTTAATCCACCCCACCTACCCCCACCATAACCTCAATCCACCCCAAACAACCTCACCATTGTTCCAGTCTACCTCACCCAACCGGCCATTACCCCAATTCACACCACCCAACCCCAACATTACCTCAGTCTACCTAACCCAACCCTGCCAATACCCCAATACGCCTAATCCAACCCCACCATTGCCATTCTCCACCCCACCCAACCTCACCAGTACCACAATCCACCATACAGAACCCTATCATTACCCCAATCTACCCCATCCAACCCCACCATTACCCCAATTAACTTCGCCCAACCTCACCATTACCCCCAGTCCACCCCACCAACCTCACCATTACCCTAGTCTATCTCACCCAACCCTATCATTACTCGAATCCACCCAACCCAACTCTACCATTGCCCAAGACGTCTCCACCCAAACCCTCCATTACCCCAGTCATCCTAACCAAACCCCACCATTACCCCAATATACCTCACCCAACCCCACCACAACCCCATTCCACCCTACGAAACCCTTCCATTACCCCAGTCCACCCGCCAAATCCCCCCATTACCCCAATCCACTCCACCCAGATCCACCATAAACCCAGTTCACCCCATCCAATCCCACCATTACTCCAATTCACCCCACCCAACTCCACCATCACCCCAGTTCACCCTACCCAACCACACCATTACCCCAGTCATCTTCACCCATCCCCACCACTACCGCAATCCACCTCACCCAGTCCCATCTTTATCCCAATCCACCTCACTCATCCCCATTTTACCCCACTCCACCTCACACAACCCCGCCATAACCCCAATCCCTCTCACTCAACCCTACCATTTCCTCACTCTATCCGACCCAACCCCACCATTACCCCATTCCACCCCAACCATCCCCACCATTACCCCATTCCACCCCACCCATCCCCACCATTACCCCATTCTACCCCACCCAACCCTACCATTACACCATTCCACCCCACCCATCCCAACCATTACCCCATTCTACCCCACCCAACCCTACCATTACACCAATCCACTCCATCCAACCCCATCATTACCCTATTCCATCCCATCCAACCTCACCATTACCCAAACCACCTCATCCAACCCAACCCCCACCATTATCCCAGTCAACTCAACTTAACCCCATCATTACCATAGTCCTCCTCAACCAACCCCACTATTTTCCTAATCATCCCCAGCCAACCCCATCATTACCCCAGTCCACCTCACCCAACCCCACCATTACCCCAGTCCACCTCACCCAACCCCACCATTACCCCAGTCCACCTCACCCAACCCCATCATTACCCCAGTCCACCTCACCCAACCCCACCATTATCCCAGTCCACCTCACCCAACCCCACCATTATCCCAGTCCACCTCACCCAACCCCATCTTTACCCCAGTCCACCCCACCCAACCCCACCATTACCCCTGTTCATCTCATCCAGCCATTCTCTACCCTACCTCACCTGTGTGTGTGTGTACAGGTGTGGCTGTGTGTGAGCAGGTGTAGCTGTGTTTGGGGGGGGGGTCTGTGTATGTGTGTGTGTGTGTGTGTGTGTGTGTGTGTGTGTGTGTGTGTGTGTGTGAGTAATTTTTAGTCATGTGTTTCGATCGATTTTGTAATTGATTTGTGACGGAAATTCCCGGATTCCCACGGGCCTACCTTGCTGCGAAGGGAAGGAGAGGAGAGGAAAAAAAATAAAATAAATAAAGAAGATATTTTCAAAATAAATTAACAAAAATCAGTCGGAACTCATGAAAAAAAAAAAACACACACACCAGAAAATCAAGGGACCATCAACTAACTAAGAGACTGAACTAAAGGACGTAAAGAAAAGGAAGAAAATAAAGCAAAGAAAGGAAAATCGTAGAGAAGTCCCCCCTCTTAAACTGATTAGAGAATGGCGTCAAACAGTGAAATGTCCCCCTGGCATGACGGAACTAAAGGCAGTTAAGTTCCCTATTCTTCTCTACCTTACACTACCCTACCTTTGCCTACCCTACCCTAGCTTAGCCTACTATATCTTGCCCTGCCCTGCCCTGCCCTGCCCTACCCTTCTCTTCTCTACCCAACCCAACCCTTTCCTACCCTACCCTTCCCAGTTCTATCCTGCCCTTCGCTACTCTACTCCTCCCTACTCTACCCTACCCTACACTTCTCAACTGTATCGTACCCAACCCTACCCTACATTTCTCTTCCCGACACTACCCTTCCCTACCCTGCCCCTGCCCAGCCCCTCCCTATCTTACCCTACTCCTCTTTGCCCTTCCCTACCCTACCCTAATCTTCACTACCCTACACTACCCTACCTTAACCTACCCTACCCAACCCTACCCTACCTTACCCAAACCTACCCTAACTTACCTTATTTGACCCATTTACTATAACTATTTTATTCAGTTTTCTTCTTTCTACCTCCAGACGATTTTCTTCAGCTCTGGAGGGCTTTTCGAACTGGAGGGGTTAGACAGCCATCATCAACCCCTTCACTACTAGGGGGTCTCCTAAGCTGAATAAAATCGTCTGCTTACCTGGAAGAAAGTAATTGAGTTGTTCTCTGTCTGAAAGGGTTACTGTTTCTCTCCTATCATCCTGAGAGGGTTTCCTAAGCTTCGGGAAATCGTCTGAAGCCAGCAAAGAGTAAAAATGATGTCTGCGGATCGGTGGTGCTGTGTCCTACGCGCAGCAGTTCGAGTCCCGGTGGTGGCCAGATGTTTTTATATCATGTAGACGACTTATAATTCATTTTTTGCTTTTTCCAGACGATTTTATTCAGCTTTCTGTAGCCCTGTATTATGGAAGGACTCAGTGAAATTTACATCCAACCCCTCCAGCTCGAGAAATAGCCCACAGGAATGCGTCCTCGTGGTGAAGGGACTAGAATTTTTTGTTGGAGTGACCAAGATACTGGATTATTTATGACATTATTATTATTATTATTATTATTATTATTATTGTTGTTGTTGTTGTTGTTGTTGTTGTTCTTGTAGTTGTAGTAGTATCGTTGTTATAAATAGCAGTAGTAGTGGTAGTTTCATTATTATTATTATTATTATTGTTATTATTTGTAGTAGTATTTTTATTATTTGCATTATTATTATTATTATTGTTATTTTTCAGGCTGCCGTCCCAGGGTCCCACTGTGGCTGACTAGAGATTATAATGAAGACTCCCGTGACTGCAGCTGCATCCGGTCAAGGAGCCTGGACATCACGCATTCCACGCACAAGATGGCGTCACCGCTACACTACTGCCACGACAAGAGGTCAAGCGGACGACACTAGGCAATTTTTCACCTATTGTTCTTTCACCTTAACTTGGCGGAGATTTTCGTCCTTTTGTAGCTTATTTCCCGTAGCTCAGTGGCAGAGTGAGACAATACTACGGCTCTGCATCCTTTCCATAGCACTTCTTCGTGACTAGCATCGTATTCTAATGTTAATGTATCGCTACTCTTAAGAAATCAAGATAGATGGCTTTTTTTCCGCCTAGTTAAAGTGAACATAGTATAGCCTCTTGTTATCTCTCTCTCAGGCTCCTATGACTCACTTTCCACTGAGTAAAATCGTCTGGCGTCAACTGGAACATAATGCTAGAGTTATGCCAAGCGTGAAGGGGTTAATGGTGACGGTATTAACACCCTCAGGCTCCTTTGGCACACTCAGCTGAATAAAATCGTCTGAATCAGCTGGAATGAAGAACTAGAGTAGACCGAGCATCAGGGGGTTAACTTAGGCATTTGTTAACCTCCTGATGCTCGGGTCAACTCTAGTGTTCCATATTAGTTGGCTCAGACGATTTATTTCAGCTGAGAGTGAGTCATAGAAGCCTGGGAATGTTAATAGCCTTCACCATTAACACCCTCACATGACCGGCATAACTCTAGTATACTATGTTCCAGCTGACGCCAGACGATTTGCTCCAGCCAAGTGGGTCATTGGAGCCTGGGAGACACGGGAAATAAAAATACTGGGGGGTGGTTAAAAAATTTTCTCTACTGTAATGGCATTTTCTCACTTTTAAATAAAACCCCTTCTCTTCTACGTCGTTTCCTTTGCATATGCCCTGTTGTGTCTTGGTATCGTTTCAGGGGCATGTCGGTGTTCTTGGGTGGGTAGGTGTATGTGCGTGCGCTGAAGTAGGTGTGTTGCCAGTGTGTTCTGTTGTAAGTGTACGAGTGACGGAGTTGGTATGTATATGTAAGCGTTTGTGTGTTTGGAAAGTGAGCTAGGCAAACCTTCTGATTTCACTCCACCACACGTTAAACATTCCTCTATTTCAGCCGAGAATCGAACCCGGGTACTCTGAAGTAGTAGGCCACGCCTCTACCCACTCTGCCACTACGCCTCCACATATGATTGCGGCTGAAACCTCTACTGTATTTTATGTTCGGTGTTAGTCATAAAAAAGGGGAAACGGAAGCATTATACGCACACTAAATCAATAAAGACGAGGTGTTAGGATATCTTTATAGCCATTTAGAATATAATTAGACTAATTTAATACTAGTCGTAAAATATTTGAGTCCATAGTTTCATGCTAGTCACGAAGAAGTGACATAGGATATAGGGCTGTACCACTGTTTTTCCGCCACTGAGGTACGTGAAATGAGCTACAAAAGGACGAAATCTGGACCAATTGAAAAGAGTATAATGTATCTACTTATATATTGGGAGAAAATAAAAATTGGAACTTGGTATTTTCTTTTATTTTCCTTTTTTATGATTTACAACACTTTCTTTAGCCACTTTAGTCCGAGTGACATCCTTGTTAATTTATTCTTACTACCTTCAGACGATTTGGTAATGGAGGGGTTAGATACAGCCTTCATTAACCCCTTCATTACTAGAGGCCTGTCCTAAGTTGAAGCAAATAGTCTGTTGGTGTCAAAAATAAAAAACATACGGAAGACAGTACTGGATTGAAGGGGTGACTTTATTATCTGACTTTGTTCTCTCTGTATTTGTACATAGAAAGTCTTTTTCTTACTCTGGTTTGATATACCTACCATGATAAAGTAAAAGGGAATATCTTTGATTTCTATAGAATGGGCTCACAGTCCTGGTGCCCTTTAGGTGAATTATTTTTTTACTTAGAAGCATGAAGGAGCAATTCTCTCCCTCCCCCCCTCCCTCCTCACTTTATTTCTCCAACAATACTTATGTTGCCCAATAAAAAGATTTGATATGAGTATTAAAAATAGGTAGGAAGTACGAGAGCTGTTGCACCTGCCGATCAGGGTGGTGCACCCGAGTAGGATGAGAAAGCTGATGATACAGACAGCTGGAGCTTCTGTTTCCCTAACCTTCAGAACAGTCCTGACCATCTCCACTGACTTTTTCCAGTGTGTCAATGACACAAAGAGTAGGCCAACCTACTCTCCCAAACACCTTTCTCTGACTGTCTTATGCACTACAGTACTCACACATTACACACCACACACCATAGCCTACTGCGTCACAGGGGTTGGTATCAGCAAGGGCATGCAGCCAGAAAACTTTGCCCCCGCTACCTAGTGGCGGACTTGACGGGAGGTGTAGTTTTGAGACCAGGATGGGATGGGGACTGATATCTGTGCCAACATTGCAGATCCCAGGCTGCCACTTCCATTTATTAGAGAGAGGCCCAAACCTGGTAGTAGCATCCCAGGAGGCTGTCCTAACATGGTGTGTATAATGGCAGGGCAGTTACAGAGCCAAGGTGCAGTTGGTGGGTATCCCTGTAACTGTCCTGGCAGGTGCCTCAAACACACTGCCACAGCCACTTACTATGGCTAGTGGGTTATGGGTCCCAGTCCCCTGTCTGGACTTGGGGCTGTGCAAGGGGGTACCTGTGGTCAATATCTCCTTCAACTACTGACAGGACTTCAACACCAAGCCTGAGAAGACCAAATCACCCAAGGGGTTCAGAGTGGCATCTTGGAATGTAGGTTGAAGGAAGAAGTGGTGGAGACCCAGAGCACAAGACGGGTAGATATCTGTTGCTTACAGGAAGTTAGGTCGAGGGAAGTCAGCAAGGATGATTCTTGTTAAAGATGGTAAGTGTAAGCTATTTAGGAAGGAAGATGTGGATGGATGTGGTGGTGTGGGTGTGCTTGTCGAAGAGCGGGTGGATTGTGTTACGAATGTGGTGTGAGTGACTGAAAGGTTTGTAGTACTGATAATTTTGTTTGGAAAGTTCCTTGTCACAGTAATATCAGCATATAATCCAAAGATTAGCTTGGATGAGGAAGAAAAGGAGAGATTCTGGGATGAATTGGTATGTGTGGGTGGTGGTATGGGGGATGATGAGACTGTAGTTGTGGAAGGGGATTTAAATGATCATGTGGGTGCAGCAGCTTGAGGACATGAAGGAGTGCATGAAGGATGCGTGAATGGTACATGGAATTCGGAAGGGGAGGGGATATCAGAGTTAAGGGAGACAATGAACATGAGTGAATCCAACACATTTTATGTGAGTCTTGAGGTAACAGTACCCAGATTGACTATTTCCTTGTCAGGAGGGCTGATAGGTGGTTAGTGAGCAAAGTTGTTGGGAGTGACGAGTGTATGCTGCAACACAAATCACAGATACGTGACGTGGTAAGAAAGGAACGTCAAGTGAAGAGAAGGATCTATGCACCCACGAATAAAATATGGAACTTGAAAAAACAAGCAATAAGACATGCCTTCTATACCGAGATGAGTAGAGGGGTGGCTAAATGGGAAGCTGTTGACAGAAGTGTTAACGAGCAGTATAGAGCTCTCTAGAACAATCTCTTGAGAGTTACTGATTCAATGTGTGCATGGACAAGAGGATCTGCAAGACGCAAGGTCACATGGTAGGATGAGGGTGTAGAGGCTGCAGTTAAGGAAAAAAGGAGACTTTCCATGAATGGAAAAGCAGTGGTTACAGAGAAGGATACTTGGCTTCAATGTGAAAGGCCAGAACGGTATACAGGGCAAAATCTGGGTCTCTGAAACTTTTACTGGATATCCTTAATAGTGTCGGAAGGAAGGATACGGTATGTTAGGTGATAAAACAGAGGAAGAGAGAAAACAAGGATATCATAGGTGAGCAGTGTGTGAAGAATAATGAAGGAAAGGCAGTGGTGGACAGTGAGGATATTAAAGACGCATGGAGAGAGCATTATAACTGGTAGCTGAATGAGGAGTTTGACTGGAACAGGTAAGATTTGGAGTCAGTGGATCCAGTGCTTGACCTTTGGCCTTTAATCAATATTGTTGCTTGTGTGTATGGCAAACAGCAGGATGCAGCTAAGGAAGGCAATATGTGTATGTGTGTGTGTGTGTGTGTGTGTGTGTGTGTGTGTGTGTGTGTGTGTGTGTGTGTGTGTGTGTGTGTGTGTGTGTGTGTGTGTGTGTGTGTGTGTGTGTGTGTGTGTGTGTGTGTGTGTGTGTGTGTGTGTGTGTGTGTGTGTGTGTGTGTGTGTGTGTGTGTGTGTGTGTGTGTGTGTGTGTGTGTGTGTGTGTGTGTGTGTGTGTGTGTGTGTGTGTGTGTGTGTGTGTGTGTGTGTGTGTGTGTGTGTGTGTGTGTGTGTGTGTGTGTGTGTGTGTGTGTGTGTGTGTGTGTGTGTGTGTGTGTGTGTGTGTGTGTGTGTGTGTGTGTGTGTGTGTGTGTGTGTGTGTGTGTGTGTGTGTGTGTGTGTGTGTGTGTGTGTGTGTGTGTGTGTGTGTGTGTGTGTGTGTGTGTGTGTGTGTGTGTGTGTGTGTGTGTGTGTGTGTGTGTGTGTGTGTGTGTGTGTGTGTGTGTGTGTGTGTGTGTGTGTGTGTGTGTGTGTGTGTGTGTGTGTGTGTGTGTGTGTGTGTGTGTGTGTGTGTGTGTGTGTGTGTGTGTGTGTGTGTGTGTGTGTGTGTGTGTGTGTGTGTGTGTGTGTGTGTGTGTGTGTGTGTGTGTGTGTGTGTGTGTGTGTGTGTGTGTGTGTGTGTGTGTGTGTGTGTGTGTGTGTGTGTGTGTGTGTGTGTGTGTGTGTGTGTGTGTGTGTGTGTGTGCTTTTTTTTTTTTATGTGTTCGACTCTGGGCATAGGCTTCACAGCCTGCTTCCAAGGCCCAGTAGTCCTCCTACATCCCATACATCTCTACATGCCACCACTTCGGCGCTAACACACACCATCCATATTGAATACATGCTAGAGCTGTCTCATACAGGACTGGTGTATTGGCATTAGCGGGGGTATTTTTACGACATGTCGGCGGGTCTTCTGGTAGATCAGTAAAGTCTGCTTTTATCCTAGTGAAATTCAAATTCTCAAACTGTTCCCTGCCCCAGCAGGGATTTTCATCAGGGTCCGGCAGGACTGCAGGCCACCTCTCTACCGATTAAGCCACCGCCCCCCCCCCCATACCATCACTGGCCAATCACTGGTCAATCACAAACCTTCGCCCATCAGAGAAAAGTCATAGAAAGCAAAACATAAGATGTGTCTGGGTTAACTGCTGAAATGTTGAATGACATTATAGGAATGGGTATAGCTACTGATTTGATCAATCTCAGAATATATAAGTGTTGTTACAGATGACTAGCTGATGAATAAAATTGTAAATGTATATATGGGGAAGGGTGATGCCCTGGAAAGAGGAAACTATAGGGATAAAACTTTTAGACCAGACAATGAAGGTAATGGAGAGAGTCCTGAAATGTATGATAAGGGAAAGAGAGCATACTGGTGAGATGCAGGTTGGGTTTATGCCAGGCAAAGGGACCACTGATACCATATTCAATATCAAACAGCTTCAGGAAAAACATATAAGAAAGAAAGGTGAGTTGTACCTTGTTTTTGTTGATCTGAGGTCACTGAAAGAGATCCTAGGGAGGTGGTGAAATGGCAATGAAAAGTGGCTAGTTAAAGTGGTTGTGGCATTGTATTTGGGTGCTCGCACTCAGATGGGAGTGAACAGAGATCTGAGTTATGATTTTCCCGTGAATCTTGGCATGCATCAGGGGTCAGCCTTGAACCCCTTCCTGCTAGTCATGGTACTTGAAGCTCTTTCATGTATTTAAGAAATAGATTCCTATGGGAGATGTATGATGATGAGTTGGTGCTGCCTGCAGAGAATGAGAGGAAGGTGGAGGAAAGATTTATGAAGTGGAGAGGTGGAATGGGGTAAAAGGGTCTGAAAGTAAATGCGAATAAAAAAAAATGGTTATATCTATGGTTGGTGGCTGTACTGTTAAAGCAGAGAGAGTCTGGCCATATGCAGTTTGCCACAAGGATGTGGAAAGTAACTCTAACATGTGCAGTGCTTGTAGTAAGTGGGTGCATAAGATATGTAGTGTTATCAGATTTAGGCTGCAAAATAATGCCGATTTCTTGTGTATGGTGTGTCGGGGAGAGCATACAGAGAGTGAGAGACTAGAAAGGATTGATCCTGCTGAAGAGTCTATTGAATGTGTGGAGGAGTTTCCGGGTATGTTATTTAGGGGACATGTTATGTGCTAGAGGTGGGGCTGGAGCTGTCTCTGTGGCTAGGATAAGGAGTGGTTGGAGGAAGTTCAGGGAGCTAACAATGGATGCCTCTCCATGTTAAGGGGCTCTTGTATGCAGCATGTTTTAGGAGTGTAAAGCTGTATGGTATTGAGACCTGGGCAGTAAAGGAAGAGGATATTCGCAGTCTCAAGCAAAAAGAAATGATGATGAGAGGCCTGGGGATGCTGGACTGGGACTGCGGAGTTTAGAGGAAGGATGGAACTTGACTGTGTTAGTGGTGTGATGAGGAGGGCTAGACTGACATGGTTTGGGAATACTGTGAAGATGGAAGATAACACACGGGTGCGGAAGGTGAAAAGTGTGAACGTCGTGGGTAAATTTGAGAAAGGCTGACCAAAACTTGAGAGGAGGTCGTGAAGTGTGACTAAAGAGATAAGGAACTGAATAGGGAAGCTGTCAGAGATCAACCAGCAGGGAAAGCCGCCATTAGGTGAACAAGGCCGACTCATGCAAGCATGTTGGAGCCATTATAAACGAAGCGAATGCAGGGGGAATGTTTAAATCAGTTATTACATCAACAAAATTACATGAAATAAATAAATAAATAATAATAATAATAATAAAACAAGTACACAATAAATAAACGATCCATCCATCCATCATCCAGTCCTACATTGCCCCATGAGGAGCGTAGGAGCCCGGGCTAGGCAGTTGGTCCCGACATTTAAGATGAGAGTGACCAGCCTCACTCATCCCTGAGTGGCATTACATGAGCAACCAACTCCAACCACCCCTTGGATATAAACCTTCACCGGCTCAATCCGGTTGGAGCGCAATAATTACCCACTAAAACCACCAGGCGCCAAAATCTGGTTATATGGTTACCACCCAGCGTAGTAAATGCTTTCCTGGTGTACAGGAAACCATTTGGCTTGTCACTCAGTGTAGAGTCACCCACAGGCTGAAGGAATAGGAAAGAATGAAGGAAAGAAAGACAGAAGAGGGAGTGTAAAGTCACCCGTAGGCAGAAGGACAAGGAAAAAATGAAGGAAAGAAAGACAGAAGAGAATGGAAGGAAATAAGGATGGAGAGGAAAGGGCAGGCACCCGAGAGCAGCACTACATCGAGTGAGTGGATGGTGAGCGCCAATAAACAGAAATAAATGGCTAAAACAATGACATGAATAAATTAGTTACCCCTTTCACCACAATGGCGTCTCTTCTTCATTCCCCCCATCTCCAGACGATTTTAGTCAGCTCAGGAGAGGCATTTGGAGCTGGAGGGGTTAGATAAAGCCTTCATTAACTCCTTCACTGCCAGGCCACTCTCTCAAGCTGAATAAAATCGTGTGATAATACAAGGAATATAGTAGATAATACGCCATCGGAATGAAGGGGTCAAGATGTCCATATTGGTGTGAAGAAGTAGTCATGATAGGCAATAAGTGGACACAAGTGGACATAGGTCAACATGTGGGCATAAAAAAATCATAAGTGGGCATACATAACTAATAACCGTAATTAATATATTATAATTAGGAACAAATAAATCATTAGTGGGCATAAATAAATTATAAGTGAGCATAAAGATGTAAGTGGTCATATAAGTAATAGGTGGGCATAAGTAATATGTGGACATGAATAAGTAATAAATGAGCCAAAAAAATTAATTGGGATAAATAAATAATAAGTAGGTCTAAATAAATAATAAAGGACAATAAACAAATAAGTGAGCATCACTAACTGATAAGGGGCAAAAGTAATATGTGGGTATAAATAATAATCAGACAATATAAACAGTATTAACTGGGCACAGATAAATAAGTGTGCATAAATAAATAAGTGAACACACATGATTATGTGCAACACTCATTTTAGGAAAAGTGAGAGTCGGTGATTACATATGAGATTGGTAGTAGTAGCAGTAGTAGTTGTTCCCTAGGCAGTCTGGCCAAACAGCCCCGAGTCCCTTAGGAAGGCCATGGCAGAGACCGGGCTTTCCCACAGAGCTCTCAAAGAGTGTATGTTGTGTTGTTGGCGTAGGTGATTGTGTGCAATAAAGTCTTCCATAATGTGCTTAATAGTATGGGGTGCTGTGTTGCATCCTGGACAGGCATCAGCGACGGAGTCATCCAGCCTCTTCTGGTAGCTTAAGGGGGCTGGATGGTGCCCACATCTCACCCTGGCCAGGTGGACCCTGTCCTCACGAGGAAGATAGGATTCAGAAGGGTGGATGTCAGGAGGCCGTGCATGCACCTGTGTGTTGTCTTTAAGTGACTGAATGGAGCGGCAAGTGATCTGAGTGTGGATATGCTTCTGGAAGCTGGTCTGAGGTGGGCGAGGGGGGAGAGATGACAGTATTTGTGTATGGTATCGTGTGCTGGGTGTTGTTTTGATGTTCCTTGGTGTGGGTGGATGTGCTGCCATATACTATAGTGGATGTTGTGGGTTTGTGGAGGCTGCAGAAAGAAACTGGGTGCCTCTCATGTCTACAGTAGGTGATTCTTGACTTTGAGGACTTTGGTTTCTTGATGTAGGTGGTCTGTGGGTGTAGTAGCTGTGCAGCCTGTGATTATTTTTAGGGCCTTGTTCTGTATGGTCTGTAGAGTGTTGTAGTGTGTTTTGGTCAGGTTAGAAGCCCAGGCAGGGCTTGCATAATTCATCACAGAACGTATGTATTGTTTGTATACTGTGGTGGTGGTTTCTTTGTTGTGTCCGAATGTTGTATGGGCAAGTGACCTCAAGGCATTGAGTCTTGGTGTTATTTTATTTTTAATGTTTGTGATGTGTTGTTTAAATGACATTGATGTATTGTATGTTACACCAAGGATTTTGGGTGTGTGTGTGTGTGTATGGTAGGGGAGTGTTGTTTATGGTGAGGTGTGGGATGTGACTGTGTTCTGCTGTCCGGATTGTGAGAAGAGTCACTGTAGATTTGGCTGGGGCAATTCTGAGCCTGTTTGTGGTGAACCGTTCGTGTAGTGGGTTGAGGTAAGGTTGAATGATGTGTGCAGCTGTGTTTGCGTTTTGGTGCGTTCATGTAAGTGTTATATCATATGCATAGGAAGCTATGTGTATCTGTGGTGTGTGGGGTGTGGGTACGTCGTGCATGTATAGGTTAAAAAGTATAGGGTACAAAGCAGATCCTTGGGGGACACCGTTTGTGAAGTTTCTGATGTCAGAAGACTGACCGGCAAATGTTACGTGTGCACATCTGCCTGCTAAGTAGTTTGCCAGCCATCTTTTTGTGTTATTGTGCATGTTTGTGTTGAGTATTTTGTTTGTGAGGTTGTGGTGGGGGATGGCATCAAAAGCTTTGCTAATGTCTAGTGTGATTAGGATTGTTCTGTGTGGTTGCCTAGCTGAATTCATGCCATCGAAAACTCTCTGTGTAAGGTCTGTAAGAAGGGTGTTTGTGGAGTGTAGTGGCCTAAAGCCATGTTGTGACTGGGCTAGGGGAATGTGAGGTGTGACTAGTTGTAGAATCAGTCGTTCAGTGACACCAGAGGGGGTGCAGAGGAGTGTGATGGGGCGATGTGAGGAGGGTAACGTGGGTTCTTTGTTGGGTTTAGGGATAGTGATGATATTGCCATGCTTCCAGATGTTGGGTATTATGTTGTGTGAGTAGCTGTAGTAGTAGTAGTAGTTGTTCCCTAGGCAGTCTGGCCGAACAGCCCCGAGTACCTTAGGAAGGCCATGGCAGAGACCAGGCTTTCCCACAGAGCTCTCAAAGAGTGTATGTTGTGTTGTTGGCGTAGGTGATTGTGTGCAATGAAGTCTTCCATAATGTGCTTAATAGTATGGGGTGCTGTGTTGCATCCTGGACAGGCATCAGCGACGGAGTCATCCAGCCTCTTCTGGTAGCTTAAGAGGGCTGGATGGTGCCCACATCTCACCCTGGCCAGGTGGACCCTGTCCTCAAGAGTAAGATAGGATTCAGAAGGGTGGATGTCAGGAGGCCATGCATGCAGCAGTGTGTTGTCTTTAAGTGACTGAATGGAGCGGCAAATGATCTGAGTGTGGATATGCTTCTGGAAGCTGGTCTGAGGGGGGTGAGATGACAGTATTTGTGTATGGTATCGTGTTCTGGGTGTTGTTTTGATGTTCCTTGGTGTGGGTGGATGTGCTGCCATGTACTGTAGTGGATGTTGTGGGTTTGTGGAGGCTGCAGAAAGAAACTGGGTGCCTTTCATGTCTAGATGATCCTTGACTTTGAGGACTTTGGTTTCTTGATGCAGGTGGTCTGTGGGTGCAGTAGCTGTGCAGCCTGTGATTATTTTTAGGGCTTTGTTCTGAATGGTCTGTAGAGTGTTGTAGTGTGTTTTGGTCAGGTTAGAAGGCCAGGCAGGGCTTACATAATTCATCACTGAACGTATGTATTGTTTGTATACTGTGGTGGTGGTTTCTTTGTTGTGTCCGAATGTTGTATGGGCAAGTGACCTCAAGGCACTGAGTCTTGGTGTTATTTTATTTTCAATGTTTGTGATGTGTTGCTTAAATGACATTGATGTATTGTGTGTTACACCAAGGATTTTGTGTGTGTGTGTGTGTGTGTGTGTGGTAGGGGAGTGTTGTTTATGGTGAGGTGTGGGATGTGACTGTGTTCTGCTGTCCAGTTTGTGAGAAGAGTCACTGTAGATTTGGCTGGGGCTATTTTGAGCCTGTTTGTGGTGAACCATTCATGTAGTGTTGAGGTAAGGTTGAATGATGTGTGCAGCTGTGTTTGCGTTTTGGTGTGTACATGTAAGTGTTATATCATCTGCATAGGAAGCCATGTGTATCTGTGGTGTGTGGGTTGTGGGTACGTCGTGCATGTAAAGATTAAAGAGTGTAGGGGACAAAACAGATCCTTGGGGGACGCCGTTTGTGAAGTTTCTGATGTTAGAAGACTGACCAGCAAATGTTACGTGTGCACATCTGCCTGCTATGTAGTTTGCCAGCCATCTTTTTGTGTTATTGTGCATGTCTGTGTTGAGTATTTTGTTTGTGAGGTTGTGGTGGGGGATGGCATCAAAAGCTTTGCTAATGTCTAGTGTGACTAGGAGAGTTCTGTGTGGTTGCCTAGCTGAATTTATGCCATCGAAAACTCTCTGTGTAAGGTCTGTAAGAACGGTGTTTGTGGAGTGTAGTGGCCTAAAGCCATGTTGTGACTGGGCTAGGGGAATGTGAGGTGTGACTAGTTGTAGTATCAGTCGTTCAGTGACACTAGAGGGGGTGCAGAGGAGTGTGATGGGGCGATGTGAGGAGGGTAACGTGGGTTCTTTGTTGGGTTTAGGGATAGTGATGATATTGCCATGCTTCCAGATGTTGGGTATTATGTTGTGTGAGTAGCTGTAGTTTGATATGTTGGTGAGTGCTTGTATGCCTTGTGGTCCTAGGTGTTTAAGGTGAATGTTGCTTATGTTGTCTGGTCCACAGGCAGATGAGTGCTTGAGGTTGTTAATGATGTGCTTCGTCTGGTTGTAAGTGAAAGGTGCGTAGTCTGGGTCTGTAGGGAACTGTCTCTTACGTCTGATGATACGTCGGTCTTCCGGATGGGGGGTTAGATGGCTGACTTGTGAATAGTGATTGATGAGAGTGTTTGCTTGTTGTTTGTTTGAGGGTATGGTGTCTGTTGTTGTGATGGCAGCGTGTGATTGTGTGGTGTTGCTGTTGGAAAGTGTGATGCTGTTTAGTGTTTTGTAGAGTTTGCTGATGTTTGTTTTGTGGTCAAGTGTTAGAGGTAATTTTTCCAGTTTAGTGTTTGCTGTTCTGATATTTTATTGTTTATTTGAGTGTTGAGTTCTTGTATTTGTTGTACGGTGTCTTGTGTATGGGGTGTTGGGGAGTGTCGCAATGTGTCCCGTTGTCTGATGAGGCCTTGAATTTCTGGTGTGAAGTTGGGGTTGTGTCTCTTTCTGTTGCCTCTAGGGATGTGTCTTTTGTCTGCGTTTTGTATAATTGCATTGAAAGTGTGCACAGCGGTGTTGATGTTTGTGATGGGTGTACTGTTTAGTGTTTCGAAATGTTCTGTTTCAGTTACAAAGGCCTCCCAGTTGGCTCTCTTATAATTAGTGTATGTGTATTTGTGGGCAGCTGGGGTGATTCTGGTTTTGGTAGTGATGATGATTGGGAGGTGATCAGAACCTAGGGTTTTGACCACTCTCCATGATGTAGTGGGGGCGAGGTTTGGGGAGCAGAAGGTGATGTCTGGAGATGATGGGAGGAAGAGGGCTTGGTGTGGGATATGGGTATGTTGGTCTGGACTGTTTAGTATGAAAAGGTGATCTGTCTGAGATTGTAGTACCAGCCCTCTGTCTGTGTCAGGGTTGTTGACATGCCAGGCCGACGACTTGGCGTTGAAATCATCACCCAGGATGATACTGGGTATGTTAGTGATGTGGTGTATCTGTGGAGAGTAATTGTGTGGTACTGTGGGGGACGACTGGGGGGGAATGTATGTTAGCGATTGTTATGTGTGATTTGTTGCCAGTGTGTATTTTAATTTATTGTATTTCTGTTGTGGTGTCACGTGGGGGGAGAAGTGACTTTGTGTGTGCACTGGTATCTGCAAAGTTGATGGATTTGTGTACCAGGGTATGTGATTGGTAATACCAGTAGCCAGACTGACTATCTCCTGGACAGGAAGGCTGATAGGTGGTTGGTGAGGGATATTAAAGTTAAAGGGAGCGAAAAGTGTGTGCAGCAACACAAATTACTGATATGTGACATGGTGCTGGAGGAAAGAGTGGTGAAGAGGACCTATGCGTCCAGGAAAATGGAAGTTGAAAAACCGGACAGTATGGGATGTCTGGTGTAGCGAGATGAGTAGAGTGATGGCTGAACATGAAGCTGTTGATAGAAGTGTTAATGAAAACTACAGAGCTCTCAAGAACAATCTCTTCAGAGTTACTGATTCAGTGTGTGGATGGACAAGGAGAAATCCAAGACATAAGGTAACATGATGATGGGATGAGGATGTAAAAGCTGCAGATGAGGAGAAAAGAAGGCTTTTCCAGGAATGGAAAAAGGGTGGTAACAGAGAGGAATACGTGGCTTCAAAAGCGTAGGGCCAGAAATAAGGTATACAGGGAAAAATCTGGGTCATACAAACTTTTACTGGATAACCTTAATAGTGCCGAAAAGAAGAATGTGGTATTTAAGATGGCAAAACAGAAGAGGTGAAGAAGCAGGGATATCATAGGTGAGCAGCGTGTGAACAATGATGAAGGAAAGGCAGTGGTGAACAAAGAGGACATTAAAGACGCCTAAATAGAGCATTATAACTGGCTCCTGATTGAGGAGTTTGACTGGAACAGGAAAGGTTTGGAGTCAGCGGATCCAGTGCTTGACCCTTGGATTTTGATCGATGTTGCGTGTGTGAGCAGGGCAATCGGCAGGATGCAGTTGGTGATGGCAGCGGGTTTGTCTGGGTTGACTGCTGAAATGTTGAAACCTTCATGAGATATAGGAGTCGGTTTTGTTACTGATTTAATCAATTCGATTATATGAGTGTGTTATTCCAGATGAGTAGCTGAAGAGTTTGGTTGTAAATGTGTATACTGGGAAGGGTGATGCCCTGGAATGAGGGAATTATGGAGGCAAAAAACTTTTGGACCAGATAATGCAGGTAATGGAGAGAGTCCTATAGGTATGATAAGGGAAAGATTGAATACTAACGGGATGCAGTTTGGGTTTATGCCAGGCAAAGAGACCACTGACGTCATATATATTGTCTGGCAGCTTCAGGAAAAATATATAGGGAAGAAATGGGAGCATGTTTTCGTTATTTGGAGAAGGCCTTTGACAAAGTTTCTAGGATGGCGGTTGTCACGAGTCAGCGCGAGTAATTGAATTGGCTCGTGACATCATTTGGTGGGAAACCGCGAACTCTAGTGGAATCCCAGTGTTTATCGTTCAGTTTAACCGTTACGCATTCACCCGGTTGGGAGTGTTTTTCAGGCAATTTTTCAATGTGTCATAAATGATCGTCTTTGTGCAAGACATTAGCACTTCCGCTGAGTGATTTATTATGGGCCTGTTTCGCTCATTCTAGCCGTTAGAAATGCGGCCACAACACTCACCTCTTTCCCACAATTTGAAGTCAGTCAAGGTTTGTACGCCGTGAACGTAGGTTGTGCCCAGAGCATAGCAGTGCCGCCGTTGTCCAGTTCCTGAATTTCCACCTAGTGTGATTGGCGAGAGACTTAGCGAGTGCAGTGTCCTTCCTCAACGACGCCCAGTCATTCACTTAGTCCACTCCTTGACCAGTATTTCTTTTCGTTTTTTTTTCTAGGTTTAAGAGTTTAGCTTTTGAGTGAGTGAGTGAGTGTGATCTCCTTATTTTGAATCCATTTTGAAATGTAACGTAAATTTATTTCTTTGTTATCAATAAATTTAACAGTTCTTTTTCTCGAGCTTAATGTAATGTAAACTCGTGTTTTATTTTCCATATTAAGCTTATTCTAGTTGCAGCTCCTAGCTTGCATAAACGCTTTGCTATTCATAACTGGTACTTAGGCCAGTCTTTTTTATTAACTAAAATCCGTTGTGCCATCTAGGAGGTAATGCATCAGCAAGAATCTGTTATCATTAATAGCATTAGTTATTGATTGTCAGCGGTGGAGTCACTTTCTCCAGAGGCCAACAGTACTAATAAACAGCATTTGTGAGTAATTAGTCTCTGCTGTGTACTGTTGAGAAAGTTTATAAATTCTCGTCCTTAGAGAATCGGCGAAGCAAGACGGAATAAAGTAATCATTGCTTGATTTTCACAAGACAATTCATTGTCTCTGCTCTCAGTATTATTGAATAATTATCCTTTAATATTGTATATACTTCTTAAAAACCCCGTGACAGTGGTGAAGTGGGTAATGAGAGAGATTGAGATCGAAGAGCGGTTACTTAAAATGTTATGGCATTGTATTAGCATGTTCGCACCCAGGTGAGGGTAAACGGAGATTTGAGTGTTGAGTTTTCCGTGAATGGTGGCATACATCAGGGGTCAGTCTAGAACACCTTGTTGTTTGTCATGGTACTTGAAGCTCTTTCACGTGACTTCAGAAATAGACTCCCACGAGAGATGTTGCATGCTAATGACGGTGTTGAATGCAGTAAATGAGAAGAGGTCGGAGAAAAGAGTTAGGAAGTAGTGAGATGGAATGAGGTACAAGGGTTGAGAGTAAATGCAAATCAAACACAAGTAATGATATCTATGATTGGTGGCGGTACTGTTAAAGCAGAGGGAGTCTGGTCATATACAGTTTGCCACAAGGATGTGGAAAGTAACTCTGTCTTGCGCGGTGTTTGTGATAAGTGGGTGCAGGTAGATTACATAAAGACTGAGAGGCGAGAATAGGTTATCTTGCTGGAGAGTCTCTTGAATGTGTGAAGGAGCTTTGTTATTAGGGGGACCTGTTATGTGCTGGAGGTGGGGCTGGAGCTAGCGCCGCGGCTAAGGTAAGGAGTGATTGGACGAAGTTCTGGGAGCTGTTCCCTCTCCTGACAATGAGAGGGTTCTCCCTCCGTTCTAAGGGGTCCTTGTCTGTAGCATTTGTCAGGAGTGTAATGTTGTAGGGTAGTGAGACCTGGGCTATAAAGAAAGAGAATATTCGAAGGCTCAAGTGTAAAGAAATGATAATTATTAGTAGGATGTGTAGTGCATCCTTGCCTGGGGGAGTTAGGATTGCGATTGAAGAGCTGAGAGAAAGGATGGGATTGAAATGTATTCGTGCTGTGATAAGAAGGGGCAGACTGAGATGGTTTGGGGATGTAGAGAGGATGAAAGATGAAAATTGGGTGTGGAAGGTGAGAGGTGTGAATACTGGCGGTAGGACTGCGGGGGGCAGTCCAGAAAAGATCTGGGGCGAAGTCATAATGTGACTAAAGGGATAAGGGACTGAATAGGCAGGTTGCCAGAGATCGAACAACGTCAAAAGCAGTCATCAGGTGACCAAAGCCGTCGCATGCAAGCATTATGAAGCCTTTACAAATGGTACAATACAATACGAAATAGATAGTAAGTGGACATGCATAAATAATTAGTGGGCATAAATTAATGTGTCCATTAACAAATAACAACTGAGCATGTATAAATAAGTGGCCATAAATAAATAATGTGACAAATAAATAATAAATAGGCATTAATACATAGTATGTTGGCTAAATAAGTAATAAGTAAGCATAGATAAATAGTAAGAGGACATATATTAAGGACAGTGGTATGAGAAAAATCACTAAAAGTGAAAAACGAGAATATACAAATGCAGTGGAAAAAATCAAAATCCAAATGCAACTTAAAATAGATGAAAAGGGTGGAAAATAATTCAGGATATATGAAAACTGAACTTTAATATCAAATTTGTCGAAATTAATATAAAAATCGGAATAATGATGAATAAAAAACGGAAACTAAATGGAAAATGTAAACTCAAAGTATATAAAGAATTACGAAGTTTAATCGAAATGTCAAAGTCATAAATAGATAGAAAAATAAATAAATGTAAAATGCTAAATTACGAGACAGATGCAGGATCATCAGGGCTGTTACAGGGGGCCCCACTAAAGTCTTCGGGAGTAAAGCACCACGGCCAAAAATCTTTAGTGAGTGACTGACGGACGGGACCCACATGTATGGAAAGCAAATATAAAGTACCCAGATATAATGCTGCGTGGCTGTGCCGGAGCGTGGGGGGACTGGCAAACCTCGGGAACGGGCTTCCTAATCATGTCCAGAGCCGCCTGCAAAATAGATAGATAATAAATAGATAAATAGATGAATAGATAGATATACTGACAGATAAAAACTGAAAAGTAAATAG
This sequence comes from Coenobita brevimanus, assembly GCF_032717465.1. Lineage (NCBI taxonomy): Eukaryota > Metazoa > Arthropoda > Malacostraca > Decapoda > Coenobitidae > Coenobita > Coenobita brevimanus. Next base: position 3,617,253 of record NC_136992.1, on the reverse strand, counting down.
ATGATTTTTTTTTTTTCAGACCTGCCTCATCCGCCCACCCCATCCACCCACCAGTCTGCCTCCTGCCTCATCCACTCACCCTCGCTTATCCACCAACCTCACCCACCACGCCTGCCTGCCTCACCCACCAGCCTAACTATCCCACCTGCTGCCTCACCCACCTGCCGACCCACCCACCACATTTCCTCACTCGTTTCCTGAGGGCCCACATGTACACGTCTACTGATAAAGACTGTATAAAGTATAGTGTTTTTTCTTATAAAACTTTGGAAAACTTTATAACAAACCTGCATAACCTCTGTGTTTATACTTGATGATGATGATGATGATGATGATGATGATGATGATATCTTGTACTGTGAGGTTGGGTTGGATAAGTTATGGGGTTGGGTCGGGTTGGATAAGTTGTGGGGTTGGGTTGGGTATCTTGTGATGTTGGGTTGGGTTGTGTATCTTGTGGTGTTGGGTTGGGTTGGGTATCTTATGGTGTTGGGTTGGGTTGTGTATCTTGTGGGGTTGGGTTGGGTTGTGTATCTTGTGGGGTTGGGTTGGGTTGTGTATCTTGTGGGGTTGGGTTGGGTTGTGTATCTTGTGGGGTTGGGTTGGGTTGTGTATCTTGTGGGGTTGGGTTGGGTTGTGTATCTTGTGGGGTTGGGTTGGGTTGGGTATCTTGTGGGGTTGGGTTGGGTTGGGTATCTTGTGGGGTTGGGTTGGGTTGTGTATCTTGTGGGGTTGGGTTGGGTTGGGTATCTTGTGGGGCTGGATTGGGTTGGGTATCTTATGGGGTTAGGTTGGGTTTATCTTGTGGGGTTAGGTTGGGTTGGGTATCTTATGGGGCTGGGTTGAGCTGGATACATTGTAGGGTTGGATTGAGTTGGGTATCTTGTTGGGCTGGGTCAGGTTGGGTCTCTTTTGGGGTTGGGTTGGATTGGGCTACGTTGGGTTTGATATCTTTTGGGGTTGGGTTGGGTTGGGTATCTTGAAGGATTGGGATGGCCTGGGTGTCTTGTAGGGTCACGTCGGATTTGTGTGGTTGGATACTGAGTATTGTGAAAATCTAAATATCTGCCTATCTATCTATCTATTGCCAGACGCCATATTCCCGTAAGGGGTGGCCATTTGACTCTGAGTTATTTGTTTTACGGGGAAGGGCACTAACTCTCCACCAACCCACTTGTTGACACGTAGGAAGCACGTATGGTTTGGTTATATGGTTACCACCCAGCGTTGTAAATGGTTTCGTGGTTTACAGGAAACCATTTGGCTTGTCACTCAGTGTAAAGCCACCTGTAAAGGAGAGAAAAGCAATAAGAAGTGAGAGGAAAGATGGGAGAAAGAGGAAGAGAGGAGGGCAAGCACAGAAAAAGAATGACAAAGGCTAAAGAAGAAGTAGGCAGCACTACATCAAATAATATCGCCAGGCTTAATATGGATCTCAAGGTCGACGTGTATTTTGAGTTGGGTTGAGAAAAAAGATAGGAAGATTAAAGTATACTATATATAACTTTTAAATCCTCAGTGACCCTCCCTTCTTCACCCTCCTCTCTCCCCCAGCCCACCCAGTTCCCCCCCTCCCCCCACCCAGCATCCTCTCCCATGCCCCCCCCCCACCCTGCCAGCCAACTCCTCCTCGCAGCTTCCTCCCAGTTCTTCCTCCCCTGTCCCTCACCCTGCCACCCTACCCCCTCTTTCCCACACCTGCTACATTTTTCATAGGGTCTTCACAACTATTCTTATCCATTTCTTTTTGTGTAATCTAAATTCAGTCCTTCAATAAATACACGGCTGAATATTTCCCCTATGAAGTTTCAACCTAGTCTGACTTCTCCATTGCAGGCGAAAGGAGCAGATGTAGATGTAAACTGTATATAGTTATTTATACACGATTTACTTCAATGCAAACTATATATCCTTAATAAGTTTCCTCCATACCTGTGCAGTGTGATCTCCTTAGACTTTCTCCAGCAGGTGTCGTCACAGGGGGAGAGAGAGGGCCCAGATTCCATCAGCCAGTCTGTAATATTCCCGGGTCCTCTTGATTCATATGGTGTTTTACCTTCATCCCTCGCCTCTCTTCACCCACTAGCCAGTCTCTGTAACTGCTGAGAAATACGAATGAGTCCTGAATTAAATGACATTCAAGAACTTTGGCCAAATCAACAAACAAACTTCGACAAACAATAAAATTAATTTGGTAATATTGAATTTTAAGCATTCATCCTTTAAAAATACAATAGACTGTCTTTTAATTATAAGACGAAAAGACTGCAACTGGTGATTTTAAAATACCAAAAAATGTTCTGAATTAAAATATTGGAACCAGTGTTCATAAATTATCTAAACTGAATGGAATAGAGGACTGGAAATAGTGTTTTAAAATACCAATGAACCTAGGTTGCTACACTGCGATAATTTAGATCATATTTCTGTTGGACCATAAAGTTTTATAAGACAACACAAACAAGTGAAGCCTTAATGTTAACTTAAAATAATAGGATATGGATAGATGTAGAAATTTAGATTAAACAGCAGACTACAAGAAGTCCATAAATTTTAGTAAACAAGGAACGGTCAACATCCTGTCACATAAATATTTGGCCAGAGCAGAAAAAAATGAAAGCTAAGACAAAATGTTCACCAGGAATAGTTCTACTTTTGTGGGCTAAAAATGAAAATCTTATGTTTGAGACAATGCAGAAATACATGATGAAGCCTATGCACCAACAGAAAATAAATATTGCAGTTTCTTTAAAACCATCAAAGAATATTCAAATACTTCTGATAAGAATGATTAATATAGCAAAGCAAACCCTGTTGTGGTGGTCATTTAAGAACACTAAAGGAGAGTGCATTAGTGTTAGTACCCAGGGAAAGAGCCACACCATCCCTCCTTCCCTACATTTGTCAAGCCTTCAGAGTATTTGGGATTCTGTCAAAGCTGGTGAAAAGCTTTGATAAGGGAATAGTGTCTGATTCGAAAACCCTGATGAACTCTGAAATTAGCTTCGAAGGCCGAAACATTTATCTAGCTTGAATGGACTTTCATAATAATGCTAAAGAAATATAAGTATCTGTCTACTTTGAAATGAAGGCTTGAATAAATGGAAGCTACTAAATAAACTGATACTGGTTTAGACAAATGAAGTCTACCAATTCAATACAACCTATAGTGGCTTTGATAATACAGGCAGGCCTCATAAATCAGGGGTGAATTCTGAAAACTTTTTGCATACTACACTGAAGGAAGCTGGCAATCAGCTTCATAGGTAGCAGTGGATTTTTTTTTTCCCCTTCCGTTATCAGATATTCATTCTTAGAGCTTTAGTGGAAAAGTTTCTAAAGAAGGGAAAGAAGTTGTATGCGACCTTCATGGATTTGGAGAAAGCATATGACAGGGTGGATAGACAAGGATTGTGGAAAGTATCAAGAATATATGGAGTAGATGGGAAGTTGTTGAATGCTGTGAAGAGTATGTATGAGGGTGCGAAGGCTGCAGTGCGTGTGGATGGTGAACTGAGTGAATTTTTCTGTTGAAGATTGGATTGAAACAGATATGTGTCTTGTCTCCATGGTTGTTCAATCTGTACATGGATGGGGCTATAAAAGAGATACAAGGTAGGGCAGTGGATGTTGGGGTGGCCCTGATGAGAGAGGGCAGTGTTTGGAAACTCCCTGTACTGTTGTTTGCAGATGATGCTGTGTTGTTAAGTGAAGATGAAGGGAAGCTGCAAGGCTTGGTGGATAAGTTTGGGAGAGTGTGTAAGAAACGGAATCTAAAAGTGAATGTAGGGAAGAGTAAAGGTATGGTCTTCGAGATAAGTGAAATCAGTGAATGTACAGTGGGGTTGGATGATGAGGAAATGGAAAATGTGAGTACGTTTAATACTTGGGTAGTGTGATGAGTAAGGATGGAAGTTTAGATGATGAAGTGCTTGAAAGGGTACAACAAGGAAGAAAAGTTGTTGGTTCCTTGAAATCAGTGATAAGAAACAGGGAAGTGGGCATGGAAGTGAAAAAGTTACTACATGACAGTATTGTGATACCATCTCTAAAGTATGGAAGTGAAGCTTGGACCTTGTTGAAGGGACAGAAGTCAAGAGTGAGAGCAGTGGAAATGAGTTATTTGAGGGGAGCATGTGGAGTCACATGGAGAGAGAGGCTGACAAATGAGGATATGAAGGAGCGTTGTGGTGTGGATGTAGATGTGATAGGAAGCGTTAGGAGAAACACACTGAGATAGTTTGGCTATGTAGAGAGGAAGGAGAATGAGAGACTGACGAGGAGAGTGTATGTGAGTGAGGTGGAGGGGGAGAGAGGACGGGGGAGGCCAAAGATGAGATGGAAGGATGGAGTGGAGAGCTATATGAGGGAGGGGGGGGTGAGCTGGGAGCAGGGCAGTGAAATGGCGGGGGACAGGGCGACGTGGAGGCGATTTGTTTGTGGCCAACCTGTATGGGATTAAGATGTCTGGCAATAAATAGATAGATAGATAGATCTTTATCTACCTTAGTGCGTCACATCTTTTGCTATCTGGTGCTAGATTGTTCGTTCATTCATTCATTCATTCATTTTTCCATCCATTCATTCATTCATTTTTCCATCCATTCATTCACCCATCCATCTATTCATTCATCCGTCTATTCATTCATCCGTCTATTCATTCATCCGTCTATTCATTCATCCGTCTATTCATCCATCCATCTATTCATCCATCTGTAACTTGCAATACTTTGGTAATAGAAACTCCGTGTACAAACAGCTACATAAGGAGTTTATTACAAGCTCACAGTAAAATAGTCTGCCCGTGTCGGCTGTCTACTAAGAACTGATGCAATAACGCCGTCTTCAGGCGTGGGAAAGGGTGCTGACCTAGCAAGATTAGTGGGGGCATGTATGCATTGGGGGGGGACATATATACATCGGGGGTAGACATATTGTGGAGGGGGTACACATCCATTCATTCATCCATCCATCCATTCATTCACTCATCCATCCATCCATCCATCCATCCAGTCATCCATCCCTCCATTCATCAATACATCAGTTCGTTCATTCATTCATTCATCCATATATTTACGCTTCATTCATTCATTCATTCATCCATTTATTTACGCTTCATTCATTCATTCATTCATCCATCCATTTATTTACGTTTCGTTCATTTATTTATTCATTCATCCATTCATTCAATCATTCAATCAATCATTCATTCATTCATTATTTTTCTGATTCTCTATAAATTTCACAACAAAAATATAATGATTTTCTCTGTACTGATAACTGGACAGTTTTGATTAAGATACTGGATAAATGTGTCTGAACCTGCTACAGTCCTTTCACCTTAATTTGGCCCATATTTTTGTCCTCTTGCAACTTATCACATGAAACTCAGTGGCATAACAAAACAATGCTATGGCACAACATCCTCTCCTTATCACTTCTTGACTAGCATCATAATCTAGTATTAATCTATTGTTACAACTCAGCATTCAAGATGGAGAGATGGCAATTTTAGGGAAAGTTAGAGTAAAAAGGATATATACTAAAGGTGGTACCGTATGAAGTTAGAGTAAGAGGGATATAGCATAAAAACAGTACTGGCATAAAGTGTACAGACCTGAACAACTAGAAGACAGAGGACCTGGAGGTTTAGTGTACAGGATCACCACCAGGTATCTCTCCTAACCTGTATAAAACAGTCTGGCAGGTGCACCAATAAACTGCAGGGTTTAAATAAAAGTAACATTAGTCAGGATTATAAGTCCAATGGAGATACGACCATTAGTCACTGAAGCACGGCAATAAATACTCTAAAATAATGAATCTGGAACTTGCAAGCTGTCATAACTTTACAGAATTATTGTAGTTAGCCATTAAATATAAAATTACTGTAGTTATCCATTGATAAAGCATACGTGATGGAAGTACTCGATTTCCTTTCCTTACAGATGAATTCTGTATATTCAAGTTATAATTGGGGTTTCACATTCGTACAATTTACGCCAACACCTCATTATGTGTCTAAAACATTCTTAAATCGAAGTAAGGGTTTTATATCAGTAGATTTTACTCAACTACGTGGTTGAAATAAGGGTTTCTCCACCTCAAGAATTTATATCATCCTACCGTATAGCATTGAAAATTGCTCTGAAGCTGAAATGTAAGTTTTATATGGCTAGACATTTTATTCAATGGCATTATTGTCTCTAAGATGAAATGTGGCTTTTGCACCCATAGACTGTTTTCCATGTTCCACAGTTTCTGTTGAATTTGGGGTTTTTGTACCCCTTGAATTTATGTTGTACTCTAATGTCCCAGATATTCTTAAGCTGAATTGTGGGCTTAAATCCCCTAGAATTTATGCCAGGCAACAGTACCTCGAAAATTTCAAAGTTGAAGTGCGGCTTTCGATTACACCAGTTACAACCGAACTCAAACTTTCATAATAATCCTAAGTGAGTCATGGAGTTTTGAGTCCCTAGAATTTATTCCAGCCTTCAATGCCTCCAGAAATAATAGTGTTAAATTGTGGAGTTTTGTACACCTAAAGTTTATGTTAACTCGTTTCTCGATATATAAAGGTCCGTTTAAGAATTTCGGACTTCCTTTTGCAACCATACTGTTTTCTTTGAATTATGTAAAATTATAACATAAAACGTCAAATAACTTTAGGTACAACTTATTCTTTTATTACCATTAAGTTTCTTATAAGTGTTCACCTTTTCAGTGCATACTCGTATTTACAAAGTACAAGAGTAGCTGCAGCATGATTAATTACTCTGGGAGGAGGTAGTGTTATATAGCAGTATCTGTATGTTAAAAGTACATTACAAAAAAGTTGCAAGTATGTCGCAAAATATTTCAAGTACTGTCAGAGAATATCGGTTAACAGAATGAACAAGTTACCCTTCGCTATAAAAATTTAGTGCAATAAGCTATCTCCATTTCCAGCTCTCTATCTCCTACTCTCCTCTCTGCCCCGCTCACTCTAGAAAAAGACAAGATTATCAAAGTACATGAAAGGTAAAGACAGGGAGAAGAAAGAAGCACTAGAACACACAGACAGCACACAGCCAGGACAGCCACAAACACAGCACACACACACACACACACACACACGAAAAACATCCACATAACGCATCCATACACACAAATCACATCCACACAACGCATCCATACACAAAACACATCCACGCACAGCACATCCACGCACAGCATATCCACGCACGCACGCACGAACGCAGGCACGCACG
>NC_136992.1:3555000-3607500 GCF_032717465.1 Coenobita brevimanus | reverse complement strand
ATAATAATAATAATAATAATAATAATAAAATATAAATCTTAGATTGATTCTAAAGCACCATAAGAGGCGTCGTTTGAATGAAGAGCCTTGCGTGTAAAACTCCTTAGAAGTGACCCTCTGACAGGGCCACTCCTCCAGTGGCTCCTTTACCTAATAATACTGCACAAGGCAGTTATCAAAGGTGCCCAGAGAATGATAATAATAATGATGCTGATGCTGATGATGGTGGTGGTCGTGGTGGTGGTGGTCTCTCGTCTGTCCTGTTGTCTTGTATTTTCATCTTTAGCTGTCCTGTTCTAAATCAATCTGAAAAAGAAAGAATACTCAGTATCGGAATCATCAAACAATTGAGATGAGTAATCATAAGAACAAGAGTAATATAGCCCATATCACAATAATAGTTAAAACAATAACAATATTAACAGCATTAATACCAGTAGGAGAATAGTTAATATGCATAATAGCAGTACCAATAATGGCAGAAGAGCAGCAATAATTGCAGTAACAATTGCAACTAATAATAGGACTATCAACAGTAAAAGACAGCAATAATAACACTCATAGCAACAATACCACGTTCTACACAAAGGACCATTCAAGAGTGCAATACTCGCGTCCACCAACAGGTATAATATTATGGACCGAATATTTGGCTTTTCTGTGACCCTGACCTTCGACAGACGTACTCAAAATCGAATCACTTTGTTTATGCCAAACCCCTAACTCTTCCACCAACTTTGGTTCAGTTCAGATCAAAGTCGTCTGAGTTGGATTTGACCTTTCCCTGTGATCTTTACGTTACACTGCTTGTTCAGTTTTATGCTATATAAATTGCACAAAAATAACGAAGGGAGCAATAACCAGAATAAATAGTTCAGATATAAATGCTACGAAGCCTCCATTGCACCCAGAATACCCTTTATGTAACTACCAAACAACCACACCGGCCACAAAGCTCCTCTAGCTTTCAAAATGCAGGAAAACAAACCCACTAAGCCACCTCTCATCCTGGCTTAAGCCCATTCGTATTATTTTACTCACTTGCATAGCAGTCGTTTTCAAATCAATACACCATTTGCTTAACATATTCTTTACCTTTAACGGCGTAAATCTCCCGAAGTCATCCATAGCCGCCTTCCATCACAACACGGCTCCAGTTCAAACCAACTCACATTTCACCTATCTGCCTGGCTTGAATTAACCCATATTGGCTCACGCGCGTAATAACCTTGTGTAAATAAAGAGGCTGTGAATTTTTTTACATATACTCACCGTTAATGAAGAAAAATGTCCTAGGAAAGCCGTCATCAACCTTCCACCTTGACAGTTCGGCCTACACTGAATACGTTATCAAAAATTTGCCTTGTTTCGGACGCCTCTCTGTTCATAAAAATGTAAACCTAACGCCTAAATGGCAACTCAAGCACACTCAAGAAAACGGGAGATTGACCCTTTGAATCTTGAAGAAAACGTAGGATTCGTCCGTGATCTAACGTAATTTTGCATACAGGAGATTCGAAAGCTAGCTATCTGTCTATCTGTTTATCTATCTATCAGTCTATCTATCGTTCTATCTGTCTGTCTGTCTGTTTGTCTATAACCAGACACTTTGGGGTCCAATTATTAAATTTGAGGGCAAAGGTGTGGAAATTCCTGTCTTGTTGCGAAGCGAGCGAAGCGGTAATGTTTTCATTTGTGAGGTTGGCTGGCTGGCTTTGTGTGTGGGTAAATAAGATATCTCATCAACGACCTGAGCAACAAACTTTCAGAGTATCGAGATATGACCAAAATCTTGGACGAGTTCGAAAATGAGCACTCGGGGTCAAGGTCACCAAAATGGCTGCCAAAGATCAACTAGTTGACCTTTGGTGCCCTTGGCCTTGACCCCGAATGCCTATTTTCGAACTCGTCCAAGATTCTGGCCATATCTTGATACCCTCAAAGTTTCATGTTGATAGTTCAAGCCGTTCATGAGATATCTTGTTTACCCACAACCAATGCCAGCCAGCCAACCTCACAACTGAAAACATTACCACTCTTCTCGCTTACCACCCGCGTTGCGAAGCGAGCGGAGTGGTAATGTTCCCAGTTGTGAAGTTGGCTGGCTGGCTGGCTTTGTTTGTGTGTGTTTTACATATATACTGAATTTGCGTCAGATCAGAAATGGAGGTGCAATATTATGTGCCGAGGAAAAACTTTCCGGCTATGCGGGTGGTGAGATCCCATCGTGAGATGGCATCTAGTTCATATTAATTCCTGAAAAATGTGGTGGCGATAAAACATGTCTGACCTTTCTGTTTCGTTGCTAACTGCACTCTGTAATGTGGGCTGCAGGCTGATTACATCCAACAATTACAGGTGTTCCTTAAATCCACCTGTCTATAGCCAGATGCCTTAATCCCGTAAGGTGTGGCCACAGACACATCGCTTCCACGTCGCCCTACCCTCCACCATCAGACTGCCCTCCCTCCATCACACACCACTGGCATTCATATACCTCTCCACTCCGACCCTCAGCCTCATTCTGTCTTCCTTTCCCTCTCACCCCACTCATATATTTCCCCGTCCCATCCCTTCAGCTCAAACTCTCTCTCTCTCTCTCTCTCTCTCTCTCTCTCTCTCTCTCTCTCTCTCTCTCTCTCTCTCTCTCTCTCTCTCACACACACACACACACACACACACACACACAATCTCACCGTCTCACCGTCCCCTCCCTTCATCTCATCCTCGATCTTCCTCTCCCTCTCTCTCCGTCTACCTCATTCACATACACTGTCCCATAGTCTATCCACTTCAACTTGACCTAAAACTGCCGTCTTTCCATCTTGAATAATTAGCTGTAACTAGAGGTTAGCGCTAAATTATGGTGCCTGTCACGAAGAAGCGTTACCGATCCAACCCAATTAATTCAGTTACGTTTTTTTTATTTATTCAAGCTATCATCAACGATTTTATCCACTTCAGGAATGTCGTTTATTTTAGTGCGTTTACTCAGAAAACCAATCAGAAAGCCAGTCAGAAAACCAGTTAGAAAGCCAGTCAGAAAACCAGTTAGAATGCCAGTTAGAAACCAGTCAGAAAACCAGTTAGAAAACCAATAAGATAACAGTTAGAAAGCCAGTCAGAAAGAAAGCCAACCAAGAGGAGAGTCAGGAAGAAAGCCAGGAAGAAAACGACCCAGAAAGCCAGTCAACCATCACTTATGCTCTCCGTGATGAAGCTGAATCATAATTGTTTCATTGACATATATCATTGTTGTTCGATTGTAGGTTAGATAGATAGACAGACAGATCAGGTCTGGTCCAGCTCAGTCTGGTCTGGTATGGTCCGGTTCAGTCGTCTCTTTTCCTGTTCAGTCCGGTCCGGTCCGGTCCTGTTCTGTCCAGTCCAGTTCAGTCGTGTCCGGTTCTGTTCGATCATGTTCATACAGACTTTTCAAGGCCCCGAGAGCATCCACCATAGCAGCCTAAACAGATGAACACTCACTGCAAGGAATACTATATATTGTATTCTTTATTGGTGCCTTTGTTTTTCACCTTCGCCAAAGCCAGTAACTTTTCTTCTAAAGTCACAAAGTTTATTCCTGTTATGTTATGGATATTTCAATGCTTCTAGTCTTCTCTTAACTTCATTAATAAGCCCATTGGATAATATAACTCTGCGAACGTGTTGATATGTATTTGTATTCATCCTCCACAAATTTACTGAGACTGAATCTGAGCGCTCTAAGAAGAATACCAGTCACAACCTCCGACCCTGTCCTTCACAGTGTGTGCCGAAAGGACATGCCTAAAATCGTCCCTGTTGATGGGTTTGTGGGGCGCAGTTTACAGTACTCTTACTCAGATACGAGGAAGCTAAAATTATACACAAATTAGTAAATAAATAAGTACGCAAGGAATGAGAATAACTGCAGTAGACCGGATGGTAATTGGCAGCTCCTTTAAGAGTGCAGATAGACCACTAAACTCAGACAGTGACGGCGAGGGTAAACACACACACACACACACACACACACACACACACACATCCGAAATTGGAAGCAAAAAGTAAAAAGGAACACCACGCAGTATAGAAAAACTGATGCGGTTGTGCTACAGAAAAGGACTAAAGGAAACCAGACTATCGTAGTGAACCCTGAAAAAAAGAGGAAAAATAATGAACTGGCAAAAGAAGGCGATGAAATTTGGTCGCATTCGTGCAAACAAAGACGATGCAGCTGATCACCTGAGAGTTTTCTGTCCTGGGTGAGGTCAAGTGGGGAAACAGCAGTGGGGTACAGGGTGAGGTCAGGTCGCACGAGGACTGAACAGCCAGCAAAATAGATAAATAGATAGATAGATAGTTAAAGAACATAAGAACATAAGAAGAGAGGATAACTGCAGTAGGCCGGTTGGCCCATGCTAGGCAGCTCCTAGAAGAGTAACTGAACTACTAGAATGAGATAAGGATAGCAAAGAAGAAGGCTCTCCCCCGCCCTCCAAACCCTCCAGCTGAAGCCGGCAGGAAAAAGTCAGAAAGAACACCACGCCGTATAGAAAAACTGGCGAGGACATTTTACAGGAAAGTGTGAAAGGAGAATAGAGACTATCATAGTGTAACCTGAAAGGAAAATTTATTTTTGAATTAGTATTGGTTATAATATTTTCTTTATTCTATATCCACCCCTTATTTGTCATATGCTTATCTAGCCTATGCTTGAAACTCTCAATGGAAGAGGCAGCAACTACTTTACTAGGTAGCTTATTCCATTCGTCTACTACTCTATTACCGAACCAATTTCTACCGATTTCCTTTCTGAAACGGAATTTTTCTAGTTTGAAACCATTATTTCTAGTTCTATCCTGTATGCTCACTTTAAGTACCTTGCTAATATCTCCCTTATTTATACCATTCATCCACTTAAAAACCTCAATTAAGTCTCCCCTTACTCTACGCCTCTCTAGCGAATGCAGACTTAGTCTTTTCAGTCTGTCTTCATATGACAGGTTCCGGACGTCATGTATCATTTTAGTCATTCTTCTCTGTACATTTTCTAACGAATTAATATCCATTCTATAGTAAGGACACCAAAATTGTACTGCGTAGTCTAAATGTGGCCTTACTAATGCTAGATAAAGTTTCAGTATTACTTTAGATGAGAGTCGCAGGAGGACTGAACAGCCAGCGAGATTGATAGAGAGTAGAGTCGCCAGACTGAACAGCCGACGAGATAGACAGATAGGTAGACAGATAGATAGATAAACAGAGAGAGAGAGAGAGAGAGAGAGAGAATCCTGTCTTCCATGATGTACGCTGCATCACTTCTCTTTAATAAACGCCTCTGGTAGAAACGTCACAGAATATACCCAAAGATCCTATACTCTCCGCGTTTAGAAAAATCTGTAGCATCTCTTTCTTAGCGATATAGCTTGAATATTACACCTCAGTCTTCTAATTTAGGCTGCTGATATCTGTTTACCTATAGCACAGACGCAATAATCCCATAAGGGGTATATATATATATATATATATATATATATATATATATATATATGTGTGTGTGTGTGTGTGTGTGTGTGTGTGTGTGTGATCCTGGTATAGACTACAACAACGTTGCGTGATAGTTGTTTCCGTAAAATTAGGTAAGGGTAACTTATTTTCCTATGTTCTTATTACTCATTGGGTCGGTGAAATTACACCCGACTGACTTTTTCCTCGTTATTTGTGTGTGGCAGTTCTGAGTGACATTAACACAGGTTCTCCGAAACTGAATATGAGGAAATGTTTATTCATGTTTCGCTGTGTTCCCAGTTCTGAGTAACGAGTTTCAAAAGAAGCTTGTGAATTGCAATACTTTTCTCACTCCAGGAAGAGGATTTTCTTAAAGTTCATTCTTGCTAACCCCAGACGACTTTTTCCACTGAGGAGATATTTTTTTTTTTTTTATTTAACTGATGGTTGTTAAATATAGCATCAATCAACCCCCTCCATGCTAGAACTGAAAAGAAATCGCTAAACAGCATCGTCTGGTGATAGTGTGATTAAAATAAAACTATAAATATAAATAAAATCATACTTCAATCCTTGACAGCATATTTTCTTTCCCTGATTAATAAAATCGTGTGGCGTTAACTAGAATATATTACGAGCGAGTCTAAAACCAACGCTCTCTGAAGATTATGGGGATTATTTTTGCGAAGTCTTTACTCTAATGAGCTTTTTCTGTTTCATTATTGTAATCTCCAGGCGATTTTATTACTTAGGAGAGCCCCGTGGTAGTGAAGGGGTTAATAAGAGATTGAACTGAACCCCTCCAGTTTGAAGACTTTAATCCCATGGTGAATAAAATCGTCTGGGGAATGAGAAAAGAGAATTTATAATGCGTCAGTGGATTAAATAAAGCTCAAAGAATACGCCACTGGATTTAATTAATTAACCTTTCAAGACGAGGGCGTTATTCATGTCACTATATAGAGTTGACCTATTGCGACAAGTGGAAATGTTGGTAGATAAATAAGTAGGAAATAGAGGTAGGGAGGCCAATAAGTACTGTAGGTACAGGCAGACACAGACAAATAGATTAATAGATGGTTAGATAGGAAGATAGGCAGTGTTGTATTCTCATTGCCTACGATTTAGTAACACCTCTTCCTAGTCGATTTAATCTATACATTCCAATATTATTATTATGCTGCATGTTATTAAAATGCGTGACTTAAAGAATAGTGCCCCCGAAATATACCATAGTACCCCCGACGACAGGGCAAGCCAAACACAGTTCAGTATGCCCAAGGATGCGCCGACACCCCCACACGGACCCCACGGGGTAGCCGCCACCAGTCACAACCACTCCCGGCAACAGCGACATATGTCAGCCCGGGCCGTGAGCCCCTGTGTCACACAGCCACCACGCCGTCGCCGCCGTAGGAGAAGGACACTACCTTCACGGAGTGGAATTGTTGAGTCAGCTAGGGGTAGAGTTGTAATAGACACTCCAGACGGCGCCTCTCTGGTAGAGACGATCTATGGTCACTCCGAAAGTGCCCCGGTAGAGACGATCTATGGTCGCTCCGAAAGTGCTCCGGTAGAGACGATCTATGGTCGCTCCCATCCTCATGGGACGATCTATGGTCGCTCCGAAAGTGCTCCGGTAGAGACGATCTATGGTCGCTCCGGAAGTGCTCCGGTAGAGACGATCTATGGTCGCTCCGGAAGTGCTCCGGTAGAGACGATCTATGGTCGCTCCGAGAGTGTCTTGGTAGAGACGACCTAGTGTCGCTCCCTTCCTCGTGAGACGATCTATTGTCGCTCCGAGGGTGTGTAGAGAGAGGTAAGGAGAGAGACGTCCCTACGGCAGGAGACTAGAGCCCAGGCTTCCTGACCCAGAGTGACCCAGACAGGCCTCACAGCCTCCCCTGGTCTCTGTTCCCTACGTCTGGCTCTACAGTAGAGCAGACGCACCTGACGGACCCCAGTGGAAGTCGCTGCCGCAGCCCTCCTCTGTCGGCGCCCCTAGACGCTGGAGACCGCAGCCCGCAGTCTCTCTCGGTTCTCCCCAGGACACCCGGGCGCGATCTCCCTACGCCCCCACGACGCCGTAAGGCCCTCACGACAGGCCGGGACTTATCACAGAGGTTCCTGGAGCTATTCGGCCCCAGTCCCGAGGGCCACACGCCTGAGCCCAGCCCCGAAGTCACGGGTAGCCCAGGACGCGAGAGGACGCCCTTACGAGTTATCCCGTGCCCTCTCGGCACGCCTCGCATTGGCGGTGCCCCTAGCCCGGCAGGATCGCCGACGACATGTTCCTGCCTATCCCCCTGATGAATACGTGTGATACTGTAGTACGAGTGATTTAGGTTAAGTGTGATTTCCCCTAACCTAAGTATTGTGCAGTGATTTCATATAGTGAATATCGGGGTAAATAAGATCACAGTGAGAAGCTAAAAAGGACGAGTGTGTGGAACAAGATCTGATGAACTATGATTATGAGTGACATCCCTTTTATACAATTAGTAAGCCTGTGTCGCCTGGAGATTCCCCTATAATGACATACCTCCATTACTGTGAAGGAATATTGTGAAAGGGAGTATTAATGGTATTCTCTCCCTCCCCCACGCTACCCATAAATCTTGTTTATCACTCTCTCACTCCAATATCCCGAGTAAGTGTGAATCAAGAATAAAAGCAATTATCAAAGTCCCTTGGCTAGTGGAAACCATATAAACTTCACGGCTAATATCTGCCGCTCTCCAGTATTACCATAACTTTCCCCTAGCCGTCACAAGTCACTCCCCGCACCTCCCCTATCTCCTCCTCGTGAGACTCAACCCACCCCCCCGCGCCTCCCGCGCGCACATATATTTACTGTACTCTTGATACACTAGGATTGATTGTGTTGTCATTACTATCAGAGAAGCAAGTATCCTGCGAGATACACATATCCTAGATAAGCTTTTATATTGCTATGTATTGTGCTGTAATATCTGCTGATTTGCTCTGTGTCTGATTGTGGTAATATACGTGTAAAGGTTGTTGCCTAGAGTTTTTGTGTCCTGCCTCTCTTTATTGCACTAAGCTCCGGTCTCGAAAGAGGACCCCGCTCCACATTAGGTGTAATAGGAACGAGAAGTCGAGCCTAATTTCACCTAGCATTACACTGGTGGCCAGCGGTTGTTCTAGACTCGGGCGTAAAAGAGAGGTAATCAGGAAATATTTGACAAAATGGCAATTAAACCGCACGTTCAGTTACCCAAATTTGACCCCGACCAGTATGATATACACACATATCTGGCAATAATTAAACCCTTACTGGATATTGGCTTTGAAAATGACCAACAAAAAATTGCAGTCACACTACCACTGTTGGGTAAAGCGGCGGCGAACATAGCGCCGAAAATCGTCCCAGAACTCACCTGGCAGAACTTTACAAAGTTCACTGTACAAGCCATCACCCCATCATTGGGGAAAGTAGTGGCTCCATCCAAATTGGATAGTTTTTCATTCGACGGGGATTTAGATAATACCCTGATACAGGCAAGACGCCTGGTTACTGCTGCCTACCCGGAGGCAGATGAGGAAACCCGGGATCAGCATACATTTAACACTCTGCTCAGAGTACTCCCAAGTGTTGTGAAACAACACTTCACTATCCATGACCCAAAAGGAGACATGGATAGAGATATCAGTTTAATGAGGCGCCTTTTAGCCGTCCATGCCACCCCTCAACGCATCGGCGGAATAAATCAATTCCCCGTTGACCTCATCACCATCAACCCGTGGGAATTTTCTCCGTGCTACCACGGATGCCCGATCCACGACATCCGTGAGCAGCTAGAAGCTGCCCAGTGCAGCCAAATGACACGAGGGCGCTTACAAACATCCCCACCATACACAAATTCCCCTAAGCCTCAGGGGAAGAAAATACAAAAAAGGAAACACAAAAAGCGCCCCCCCATTGCCCCCGCATCCCACCGTAATGGCGGGGGCCACCTCACATCTCCCCCAGTCTACGACAGGGGGGAACGTTATCTTTCCTTTTCCTCCCCTCTCACTATCTCTTCTGTTCTACCTTCCCCTATTCCTGCCCCTAGTTCTAACCTTCCCACCCCACCTTCAACCTCACCATCCCCACGGACCACCACCTCATCCCCAATAACCCCACCAGATGCCTCGCCGCCCACCACACCCCGCACCCCACCACCCATCACTCTCTCACGAGCTCAGCCCCCTGCTACCACCTGCACCGCCCCATCCCCGAACATTCAGACAACCCCGCGAGGCCGCATCTCCCCACCACCACCGGCTCCCTCTCCCCCTACACCTCACCCCACCTTTCCTCGCCTCCGACAACACACACCTCCTGCCACATCCCACTCCACAGCCCATGCCAAGCCACCACGGTTCCAGCACCGCACACCGTCCGCCATCACCCCCACACCCGCACCATCCCCTAGCTTCGTACCCACCGCCCACCCCACACCACTAGCACAGAACCCTGCTACCGCCCAAACCACCCCACCACCAAACACCGGGATGGTGCCACAAGATCGCACTCCCTCCTCGCCACCTACCCTCCAAGCCAACTCTCCTGCCACCTCACCACCGCTACCGACCCCACACCCCCAACCTCCCCCTGCTCCCGCACCGCCTGTCACTTCCACATACGAGTGCTATGTTTCCTCCTCGCCATCCCCCTCCACCTCCCCTACCACCTCAGCCTCCACCGCCTCCACCACCCCCCGCACCTCACCTGACATCTCACCCACCACACCTCGCTCACCCTCACCCCTTCCCTCCGCCGCCTCACCCTTTCCACCCAAGCCCACGTGCCCTGCCCACCCCGCCACCCCCGCAGGACAACCCACTACCACCGCCCTCTCCCCTCCACACCTACGCACGCCCACTCCGACGATCTCACCTTCCACCACGCCCCTAACGCGCGTGACAGCCCGTGCTAACCGACCCCGCCCACCCCGCATGCCTACTTCCCCACCCACACCCACCCTCAGTACCACCACCACCACTCCCTCCGGCCGACTCTCATGCCCACCCACCCGATACACACACACCCCTACAGCGCCCACCTCTCCATGACTTCACACCATCAAGCTACATCAGGCCCAAATCTCCTCTACCTGTACTCCCCAGAGACTCAACGCCGCATTACCACGGCACAAAACCCGGCCCTTACCCTCGGTATCCAGCATTCAGCTCCCAACCACACCGACAGCCACACCAAGCAAGATGAGAGTGAAGCGGGCCGTATGGGCACCTACCCTTGGCAGGAACCACAGACTCCATGGGCCACACCACCTGCTAAACCTCCTCCAGTCTACCACCGCCACCTCCACACTCTTCCTCACCTGCGACCCAGCACAAGAAGAGAACCCCTACACTGTCGCCTGGCAAACTGCGCTGCAACACCTCCAGCCCGTGTACACCACCTCCAACACACAAGCGTTCCACCTCCAGCCACGAGGACGTGACTTTTTACAGGGGGAGAGTGGTAAAATGCGTGACTTAAAGAACAGTGCCCCCGAAATATACCATAGTACCCCCGACGACAGGGCAAGCCAAACACAGCTCAGTATGCCCGAGGATGCGCCGACACCCCCACACGGACCCCACGGGGTAGCCGCCACCAGTCACAACCACTCCCGGCAACAGCGACATATGTCAGCCCGGGCCGTGCGCCCCTGTGTCACGCAGCCACCACGCCGTCGCCGCCGTAGGAGAAGGACACTACCTTCACGGAGTGGAATTGTTGAGTCAGCTAGGGGTGGAGTTGTAATAGACACTCCAGACGGCGCCCCTCCGGTAGAGACGATCTATGGTCGCTCCCATCCTCATGAGACGATCTACGGTCGCTCCGAAAGTACTCCGGTAGAGACGATCTATGGTCGCTCCCAGACGATCTATGGTCGCTCCGAAAGTGTTCCGGTAGAGACGATCTATGGTCGCTCCCATCCTCGTGACACGATCTATGGTCGCTCCCATCCTCGTGAGACGATCTATGGTCGCTCCGAAAGTGCTCCGGTAGAGACGATCTATGGTCGCTCCGAAAATGCTCCGGTAGAGACGATCTATGGTCGCTCCCATCCTCGTGAGACGATCTATGGTCGCTCCGGAAGTGCTCCGGTAGAGACGATCTATGGTCGCTCCGAGAGTGTCTTCGTAGAGACGACCTATTGTCGCTCCCTTCCTCGTGAGACGATCTATTGTCGGTCCGAGGGTGTGCAGAGAGAGGTAAGGAGAGAGACGTCCCTACGGCAGGAGACTACAGCCCAGGCTTCCTGTCCCAGAGTGACCCAGACAGGCCTCACAGCCTCCCCTGGTCTCTGTTCCCTACATCTGGCTCTAGAGCAGACGCACCTGACGGACCCCAGTGGAAGTCGCTGCCGCAGCCCTCCTCTGTCGGCGCCCCTAGACGCTGGAGACCACAGCCCGCAGTCTCTCTCGGTTCTCCCCAGGACACCCGGGCGCGATCTCCCTACGCCCCCACGACGCCGTAAGGCCGTCACGACAGGCAGGGACTTATCACAGAGGTTCCTGGAGCTATTCAGTCCCAGTCCCGAGGGCCACATGCCTGAGCCCAGCCCAGAAGTCACGGGTAGCCCAGGACGCGAGAGGACGCCCTTTCGAGTTATCCCATGCCCTCTCGGCACGCCTCGCATTGGCGGTGGCCCTAGCCAGGCAGGATCGCCGACGACATGTTCCTGCCTATCCCCCTGATTTATTCGCCTGATACTGTAGTATGAGTGATTTAGGTTAAGTGTGATTTCCCCTAATATAAGTTATGTGCAGTGATTTCATATAGTGAATATCGGGGTAAATAAGATCACAGTGAGAAGCTAAAAAGGACGAGTGTGTGGAACAAGATCTGATGAACTATGATTATGAGTGACATCCCTTTTATACAATTAGTAAGCCTGTGTCGCCTGGAGATTCCCCTATAATGACATACCTCCATTACTGTGAAGGAATATTGTGAAAGGGAGTATTAATGGTATTCTCTCCCTCCCCCACGCTACCCATAAATCTTGTTTATCACCCTCTCACTCCAATATCCCGAGTAAGTGTGAATCAAGAATAAAAGCAATTATCAAAGTCCCTTGGCTAGTGGAAACCATATAAACTTCACGGCTAATATCTGCCGCTCTCCAGTATTACCATAACTTTCCCCTAGCCGTCACAAGTCACTCCCCGCACCTCCCCTATCTCCTCCTCGTGGGACTCAACCCCCCCCCCCCGCGCCTCCCGCGCTTGCCTATATTTGCTGTACTCCTGATACACTAGGATTGATTGTGTTGTCATTACTATCAGAGAAGCAAGTATCCTGCGAGATACACATATCCTAGATAAGGTTTTATATTGCTATGTATTGTGCTGTAATATCTGCTAATTTGCTCTGTGTCTGATTGTGGTAATATACGTGTAAAGGTTGTTGCCTAGAGTTTTTGTGTCCTGCCTCTCTTTTTTGCACTAAGCTCCGGTCTGGAAAGAGGACCCCGCTCCACGTTAGGTGTAATAGAAACGAGAAGTCGAGCCTAATTTCACCTAGCATTACAGTTATAACCATCTTTCTGATATCGACAGAGATTGCAAACCTATTATTACGTCACATGCAGAAACAATACGCCACAGTCCACGAAAATAGTCCCATAATACATCATAGGTGAGAATATTCAGTATAAAGGTTGAATATCGTAACCCCTCTGAATCTCCGACCTTGTGAATATTATCTGCCTGATGGTTGAAGGTATCTCAGTGTGTTGCATCAGGTTGAAGTGCCCGTTTATCCAGACATTGCTCATCCGTATCGCGCTATCTGTTGAATATCGATGGGCGTGACGCAATATCGGCTTCAGCTCTCTCCATTCTAATCTCCTGACCTAGTTAAGCTGCCTCCCAACGACGATAAGAACTACGCTTTCTACGTTTTGTGAGCATGAACACTAGTGGGGATCGTCACCTTCGGGACTTCGCACTTGTGTTTTCACTGTTTACATTCCTCACTTTCAAGTAATCAGTATAAACAACGAGGTACACTTTACTGAAGCTGCTTGAAAAGGGTTCTAACTTGGCTAAACAGAGTAAAATTAAAGTTTCAAGGATGAGTGGCGAGAAGCAAAAGCAGCGAACTCTCCACCAACATACGCGATCCGTTTGACAATGAGAAATGACAGGCAAATCGAGTACCTGGCACCTCACCCACGCGGGAAGGAGATGTGGCAACGCTGTGAAGGGAATAGTGGGGATGGGGGAGGTGAACAATAGGAGAGAGAAGGAAATGGGTGAATGATAGCGGGGAGAAGGGAGTAAGAGAATTACAGTACAGTAGGAAGAAGTGAATGTGATGATAGTGGAGAATAGGAGAATGATACTAGGGAGTAGGGAACAGGAGGATGACAGTAGGGAGTAGGGAACAGGAGGATGACAGTAGGGAGACAGGAACAGCAGAAATATAGAGAAGGAGGAATGGGATGATAGTACATAAGAACATATGGGAGAATGATAGCACGGAGAAGGGAATAAGGGAATGATAGTCGGGAGATGGGAATAGGGGAATAATAACAGGGAGATGCGAAAAGAAGAATAATAGCAGAGTGAAGGGAATAAGAGAATGATAGGGAGAAAGGAATAGGGGATAAATAGAAGGGAGAAGAGAATAGGAGAATAATAGCAGGGAGACGGGAAAAGGAGAATAGTAAGCAGATGGGAATAAGAAAATACAGTAATCTCGAGAAGGGAAAAAAGGAGAATAACAGTAGGGAGAAGATAATATGGGAGAATTGCAGTAGGCCAGTTAGATTATGTTGGGCAGGTTTTACAAGAGTGTGAGCATATTAGAAGAAAAGGATAATAAAGAAGGCTCTCCCCGCCCACCAAACCCTTCAGGCGATCGGGCAGAGAAAGGTGAGAAAGAACACCACGCAGTATTGAACAAGTTGCGTGGACAATATATACAAAAAAAAAAAAAAAAAAAGGGACTTGGGAACAGAACAATGATATGAAGAAGGTTGTAGAATATGAGCAGTGAGAATGGAAAACGAGAATAAATGAAATAGGGAATTAATAGTAGGGAAAGGGGAATAGGAGAGTAGGAGTTGGAAGAAGGGATTATGAGAATAAGAGTAGGGAGAATCTAAAAGGAGACTAGCCTAGGAGCATAACAGTAGAAAGAATGAAATAGGAAAATGAGGGAAGAGGAGTGTAATAATAGGGAGAAGGGAATAGGAGAATAATAATTGGGAGAAGGGGATAGAATAATAGCGGGGAGAAGGGAACAGGAGAAAAATAGTCGGGAGAAAGGAACAAAAGAAAACCATACGTTAAGAAAAAACGAAGAACAAAATAATGGTGATAAAACAAGGGTGAAAGAAAACGACTAAAGAGAGGGAAAGGATAAGAAAAATTTCAGGAAGAAGCGACTAGAAGTGATAATATGGGAGAATGAGAAGAAGGAAAGAAGAGAACAATGATACTGACAAACAGGGGAGGAGTATAACAGGAAGTAAATGAAGGAAGCAAAATAAGAAAGGGTAGATGGTAAAGCAAAAAGATAATGGAAGGTGGGTTGAGCGGAAGACAAATGATGGTAAACACACACACACACACACACACACACACACACACACACAAACAATAAATTATAAACATATAATAATAATATATATAATAAAAATATACATAAACAAAAGCAAGAACAAATGGTCAAGAGAGAGAGAGAGAGAGAGAGAGGAGGGGGGTTAAAATATCACGCATGTTATTTCTACGCGTTTGTTTACCATCTTTTTTTCTTCGTATTAACTTATTTATTTATTTATTGACACCTTGCTGTTTCAAGCATTGGGGTTTATAGTAATGGTGATGCGTAAGATGAGTTTCGCCGAGAGAGAGAGAGAGAGAGAGAGAGAGAAGGGGGGCTATGGGAAAGGAGAAAAAGAAGTGTGAAGAACTATTGAGAGAAAGAAGGAAGCATACAGGAGGGAAGTACGGGGGAGAAAGAGCCAGAAAGAGAGGCAAGAGAGAGAGAGAGAGAGAGAGAGAGAGAGAGGCAAGGGGGTGTTTGGCAGGGAGGGAGTGGGGAAGGGAGCGTTTGGCGTTTGGAAGGGAGGGAGGGAAGGGGTGAGGGAGCCTGGGGAGCTTGGGAGGGAGGGAGGGAGGGAAGGAGAGAGGAAGGGAGGAGCGTTTGAAAGAGAGGGAGGAGGGTGGAGCGTACAGGAGCCAGAAGAGAGCAAGTGTACGTGTAGTCATTCCTCAGACGAGGGAGGGAGTAGACACGCTGTTTTCAGCTCTCACCCAGCCTTACAAACCCTGATCTTCGGTCCTGCCATTCATATTTCCAAACAGTTCTCCGTTTTTGTATCCCGCAACACCATCAAGCCACTCAACACTGCCAACAAGCTCAAGTTACCAAGCAAAAGAACATCTGTCACAAGTGTTCAATAGTAAACACAACGAAAGTAAAGCGACTCAGGCGAGGCGTCAGTAAGAACATTCGAAAAAAGGAAACGATAATATCAAGCCTGGAGATCGAAGGGGGAGTCACTATAATTCTTCAAAAGCGGTGACCTGGAAAATTTGTACCTATGATGTGTGCATTCATGACCCCTGTTCTCAAAAATGACTGGGAAATCTATAAAACTAGAAGGTCGAGGAACAACTCCGAGAGCTCACAGGTAAGAGGTAGGAGGGAATGGTTTAGTTAGTAATAGCAGTAGTGGTAGTAATAGTATTTTTGTAGCCATGGTGATTTTTTTCCTTTTAACTTGAATGGTCCGTGTTATATTGGATTTTTTTTCAGACAGGTGTGGTAATTAACATATTTTGTAATTTTCAAGGGATTAGCATTGATCGCACAGATGGAATTTTGATCGCATATGGAGATGGTAGTCACTGGCAGACACGGCATTACTACTACTACTACTACTTTCTCTCTCTCTCTCTCTCTCCCCCAGTAACCCATTATTTTTAATGTTCCCTCGCAAATTACGCCAAAGAGGGTCCTAGCCAGTCCAAACTTGTTCTGGCCACACATCAAACTCTTGATTTACCGTGGGAGAGCAGTTTTTACCAACATTAGTAGCCTGTTAACTTAATAATAATTGTAGTATTGATAGTAGTAGTAGTAGCTGTAGTAGTAGTAGTAACCTCGCAATAGTTGAAGTAATAACCATAAGTGATAGTAACGATAGTATGATAGTGATGATAACGTAGCAATAAGTTGAAACAGTGATCATAATAATACTCTAAGTGACACAGATAGCCTCGTAGTACCTCTTCCTTAACGATTTATTTTGCATATCACACCTTAAGTCTTCCGTATGTTACTCATATCCCGCCGACATTTGCATAATTAACTCAAGAAGATAATGAGTTTCAAAGCAAAATCACCTGGGAAAAGGTGTTACGGAATTCTAAAAACACCTCTATGCGCTGACATCTTTTCTCGTGTTTTCTTTGACATCTTAAGACGACTGTTTATTATATATTTTTCGAACTGGATGGTTAAATAAAGACTTCGTGAACCCTGGTTAACGTAGATACAGGCCAGGCTTCATTAACCCCTTTACTGCAAGCTGAGCATAATCTGGGGAAGCAGGAGCAATATACAAAATTGGTCTAGTATTGAAGCTATTATTAAGGGAAACTCTGATATTTATGAGTAATTATGGGTATGTTTTCGTGACCTTAGGATTTACTGATGGGATTGTTGGATATTGGGTAGTATTATAAATGGCAATGGATACCGTAACATTACCATTTTATGATTTATTCTGTGCCTTAAGCCTTGGTATCCTCTTGGGTGTTCTGCTATTAATACCACTACTACTACTATGACTACTACTACTGCTGTCCGTCTATCTATCTGTCTATCTATCTATCTATCTATCTGTTCACCATACTCATACAGACCTCGCAGTGAAGGGGTTAACGCTGGTGAAGCATACGCGACCTTGATCGGCGTCATGCAGTTGGTCTCTCTCTCTCTCTCTCTCTCTCTCTCTCTCTCTCTCTCAGCCACCTTTAGACATAATATGCTATATACAGTATAGTACTTTTTAATTTTTGTTCCATAAAATTCAGTCTCCTCACCATTCTTTTCACTGCTTGTACCTGTAGCTATTAATTATTGCTTCCTCGTTGACTATAGTTCGCTCACCTTAACTTTGCTGAGGTTTTTGCCATAGTGCAGCGTATTTCTCATAGTTAAATGGCTAAATAAGACAATACTATGACTATCTTGTCCAGAGTATTTTTTTAAACTATTGTTGTTGTATATAGTGATGATGATGATATTATTATTAATTATTATTATTATTATTATTTGACTACATTCATTTCATAGCACGTCTTTTGCAACTGTACTACTACTGGTGCTTTTTTTTTTTTTTTTTTTAAGAAAAATCACGTCCATCCATTTTGAAATTATATTGTTAAAATCAACACCAGTGTTCATAATACAATTCACCAGTTGGCTTTGTACAGTAATGTGAAGGTTAACTACTACTACTACTAATACTACTACTACTTATTATTATTATTATTATTTGTTTGTTTATTTGAATGATAACTGAGGGAGTTAAGGATGCATGGTGTGGGTTAGGTTAGGTAGGAATTTGGTTGTGACGGGGTGGTGTGGGCTTGGCATCCGGTTTGCCATTAGCGAGTTACCTAATATGTCTTTTATGGCCTCTTATTTATTTAAATCTTTCGGCCAACGCCCTCATAAGTCATTAGGCTATGTATCGATTCTGCTTGCTTTCTGGACCTAGCTAGTGTCCAGGCTTTTCTAAATTCTTCTGTAGCGATTTATTTACTTCGGCTATCTGGCATCTCATCCTTTAGCGATGGACTTGGGAGGAGGCGTTTCCAGCACTTTTCCTAGCGATCTGAGAATTTCTAGCACTAACACCTTCCGTAGCTAACTGAGGGTAATTTCTAGCATTAAGAGGCTTTCTAGCACCTTCCGTAGCGATCTGAGAGCATTTCTGGCACCTCCCTAGCGGTTTGAGAGTTTCTAGCATCTTCCCTATCGATATGAAGAAATTTGTAGCAACATCCCGAGCGATTTGTTTTCGTCAGCTTAAAACTCATTCTTACACCTTCTTATCGATTTATTGCAGCAACTTCTCATCGATTTATTGCAGCAATATCTTATCGGTGTATTGCAACTTCTTATCGGTTTATTGCAGCAACTTGTCATCGGTTTATTGCAGCAATTTCTTATCGGTTTATTGCAGCAGCTTCTCGTCGATTTATTGCAGCAACTTCTTACCGGTTTAATCCAGTGGCCTTGGGAAACTTATAGCACATTTTTAGCGATTACTTATTATAGGCTTGAGATTTTTAGCGTCGCTTGCCAAATCATTTATTGTCGTGTATTTAGGAGGCTCTGAAGCATATTTCTTAACTGTTTATTCACCTGGGGTTAGATTTAGCACCTGTGTGTGTGTGTGTGTGTGTGTGTGTGTGTGTGTGTGTGTGTGTGTAATTCACCGGGTCGGTCAGGATCACTTGATGGTTGTGATTGTCAGCTTTTACCCTCCCGGAAGGGAGCTGAGAGCTCATATAGTCCGATCTAAGGGCAAGGCTGTGACCTTCACACACGCACACACCCGTCCCCTTGCTCCAGGGGGACAGTAACCACCCACTTTGTCAGTGAAACTTTTCGCAACCTGAGCGAGGCGCGAACTCCCGTCCACCAGTTGGCAAGCGATGTGTGTGTGGGGGGGGCCCTTTAGCACGTTCCTCCGCGGTTTATTCTCGTCGGCATACTTAGGAGACTTCTTGTACTTTCTCCTCAGCATTTTTTTTTCTTAGCACGGTCCATTGCGATGTATTTTTATATATTACAGCCTAACTCGTGCTCTTATGAATAAAAATTGTTTGGCGTTTGTTACGATGCTAGTTGTTCCCATCATGACAAGGTTAACTTCTCGATCTTGGTGTAATTAGTCCTTTGTTTGGGTACATAATAAGGGATATTTAAGGGTATTTAATTGCCAACGGG
This sequence comes from Coenobita brevimanus, assembly GCF_032717465.1. Classification (NCBI taxonomy): domain Eukaryota; kingdom Metazoa; phylum Arthropoda; class Malacostraca; order Decapoda; family Coenobitidae; genus Coenobita; species Coenobita brevimanus. The sequence goes on along the minus strand of NC_136992.1, from coordinate 3,588,002 downwards.
GATGAACTGTTATTCAGAAACTGACTAAACTCCTTTCGCGTCAACCTGGCCGAAAATTGCCATCTTTATTTTGAATGCTCAGTTGTAACAATAGATTGACACTAGAATTATGTTGCTAGTCACGAAGAAGTGCTACGAAAGGGATGTGGAGCTCTAGCACTGTCCTGCCACTAAGGTAGCCCACGTCATAACTGCAGAACGAAAATTTACGCCAAGTGAAGGTGAAAGAAGTATAGAGGGGTTAGGGATTTGGTTTCAGGATTTTAAAGACTTCACAAGAGAAGGCGCACAGGATCTCACGCGTCATCATTTTATCATGATATTACTAATTATTCTTAAGGAAGTGTTTAGAATGTTTGGGAATTCACCTGGGTTCGTTCACCTTAACTTGGCAGAGGTTTTCGTCCTTCAGCAAATTGTTTCCCGTAGCTCATTGCAAGCATAAGACAATGCTACGGCACTTCATTCTTTCCAAAGCTCGACTGCCTGACTATACCCTTTTTACTCTAGCTTGGCCTAAAATTGCTATCTCTCCATCATGAATGCCGAGTTGTGACAATACTGTAGATTAACACTAGAATATATTGCTAGTCACGAGGAAGGTTTGTGGGAGGGATGTATAACTATAGCATTGTCTTTTTCTGCTACTCAGTTACATGAAATAACCTGCAGAAGGACGAAAATCTGGGCCAAGTTAATGTGAAACGGGTTTAGCATCAAGTTCTCGTGTCCCTGTTACAGCTCAGCTTTAACAAGGAGAGATGGAAATTTTAGCCCAAATTCAAGCGAAGAGAGTGCAGGTCCAGTAAGCCCACTTGCATTCACCTCCACATGTCACCACTTTGTCATAGTAAAGCAGGGAGGTGGTAGCCGAGTGATTAGAAAGGTATCTGTTATCTGAAGTAACGTGAGTTCGATTCCTCGGTCGGGGTGGCTCTCGATATGATTACCTGAATTTCGTAAAGCAGACTTCATTGATCTTCCACAAAACCGACAGACATCATGAAAATACGCCCACTAACTACAAAGCATCAATCCTGGGTGAGACAGCCTTAGCATGCATTCAGTATGGACAGTGGGTATTAGGGTCTAAGTGATGACAGATGAATGTTTATGCAGGTAGGACTGCTGGGCCTACGGGAACGGGCTGTTAAACCTGTGTCCAGATTCGGGCACGTGAACGAAGTGACAGCAGAGATATAATAATTGCCAGTAAGAAAGTGAATAAAATGTTTGGGAATTCAGAGCTGCGCAACAGATAGCCTAAAACACACACACACACACACACACACACACACACACACACACACACACACACGCACGCACGCACGCACGCACTCGCGCGCAGAAGGGAAGTGATTAGAATGCTTTAGTCTGGACATGTCCAGTTAGCCAGTATGTTATCAGTGGTGGAGTGACTGTGAGGTGTGGAGTCACTGTGGAGATAAGAGGTGAAGGAAAGGAGGTATGGAGGGAGAAGCGGAGGGATGGGAATGGAAAGAAGGGAAGCGCAAGGAAAGAAGAGGGAAAAAGAATGGAAGGAAATACAGTAGGAGAGAAAAGGGGAGAAGGGGAGAGGAGGAAGAGATCGGGATAAAGGGGAGGAAAGGAAAAGGGAGTGAAGACGATGATGAGACAGGGAGAAGATAAAGAGAAGGAAAGAGTATAGATGGTCCTGATGAAAAGAGACATTTACCGATACAGATTTTACTGACCCTTTCACTTCAGAACGTATCCCCTTGTATATTTGATAAAGAAGAAAAGGAAGAGTAGGATAAGGAAAAAGGATGAGGAGTGAGATGAAAGGAGGGGATGAATAGTAGAGGGGTGATAATGAGAACATTACGGCTTTCACTTCCCCTTCTACAAAAAGTTTTCCTGAGTCTTAAAAAAAGAAAAAAAAAAGAATGTTCGGGGAAATAAACGAACAAATAGACTACGTTATCAGATTCAGTGGGTTGAGATACTTGGGCAGCGTCGTCACGAATGTAAACAAACACAAGGTTGATCTTGCATTTAGGACTGTCCACAGGTACCCCTTCAGTACGATGGTCTTTTGTTTTATTTTAAACTTGCAACCACCAGATTATTTTATTTACCTTAGGAGGGCCCCCTTCTATTGTGCGTTCACTCAGACCTGGCAAGGATCACCATATAATTTCTTTTAGTTAATGGTCAGGGGTTGTCAGACTGGAAGACTGATTTACTACATTCCGTTCACTCCGTGGCCTAAAATTGCCATCTCTTCACTTTCGAGGCTGAGTTGTAATAATAGATTAACACTGGAATATGGTGCTAGTCACGAAGAAGTGCTGTGAATGGGATGCAGAGACTGTACGGGATTGTATTTTTCTGCCACTGAGCTACGTGAAATAAACTGCAAAAGAACGAAAATTTGGACCAGGTTAGAGCAGACAAAAGAGTGTAATTAGTGGGGTCCATTCTCACCTCATCAGTGAGGCTTGTTAATTATGATGCAACCACCACTTAGTATTTAAAGTGTGTGTGTGTGTGTGTGTGTGTGTGTGTGTGTGTGTGTGTGTGTGTGTGTGTGTGTGACTCAGTTCCATCACGTGCAGACAAATCAGGTATAGTGAAAGGATTAATGAGGAAGGTATCCAGACTCCCAGTTCTTTCTCCCAGGCTGGATACAATCGCGTAAGAGTGGCATCAAGCAAATGTAAAAGATGGTATCATATCAAACGTTTTTCCTCCGTACGGTACTCTTGTTGGAATGGAAGGAATCGTAGCACCTCTTCCATAGAGATTTATTTATTTATTTATTTTTGAACTATTACACTGACATTCTTTTGTATTTTTTTGTTTACGTAGTTTCAATATAGAAGTAGTTTTCGTCAGTAACATACATAGGGATAGTGGAATGTAATGTGGAGAATAAACCGCGAAGGTAGAGGTGTTACGGTCTCCAGAGTCACGTAGTATGATCCAAAAGCCGGATATCTCGTTAGCATGGGAGACGTTTTAATATATACTTCTGAGCGATTTATTCTGCATATTACGCCTTAATGTCCTCTGGTTACACACTTCAGATATCGACCTTTGCGCCAGTAACAAATAATAATAATAATAGTAATCTGTATTATAATGATCCGATTTCTGTATGTTTGTTGGTTTGTTTGTTACCGTAGCAGTAAAAACGGCGCAATATGGCGCAATTTTTGGTAGAGCAAGGTATAATTAAAATGCTCTAACGTGAAGAATAAAACAATTTCCAGCCCAATCGGGCCACCGGTTTCAGAGTTATGACTCATTTCTGGCCTTTTGACATCGACCGGAGGCCTCCGAAGGCGGCCTTTAAGCAAGTAACCTAATAATAATAATCCGTCCTTGGGTAGAAGAAAGAGGACGAGAGGACGATGGCACTGACGATGATGATAATGGCTAATGTGTACCAAGCAAATTTAACTGCCAAGTGAGAAGTGTTACGAAAGCTACTAAAGGAACGAGTATGAGCTCTACAACCCAGTGTGCTTTTGCCTCTGGGAGTTACACAAAACGACATATACATAAATAATAGGCTAAATAGAAGACTGCATCAGGCTAGGCTATATACAACAGTAGACTTACGATGCAGTTTAAACCAAATACATAAGGATGCGCTGTTTGACTAAGCTTCATAAATTAAGGAATGGCGATTTTGTGGGGCTACCAGAATTAAAGACTTTCGTATGTGAAACTACAGCATTATTTTCTACTGTTGTATTTAATTAAAGAATCCTATAGCTTGTTACATCAGTGGTACGGTAAATGACATATACACACACACCCATAGATAGATAGAGAGACAGACAGACAGATAGATAGATAGATCAGCGGAAGGATGAGGTGCTGTTGTGGGAATGAGGAGAGGGGAAATCGTACCCAAGGAACCATAGGAGGAACGGACTCCTTGGCAAGGCTGTAGTCTGTCTCGTGACCTTAGGCTGGGGGGAAGACGTAGGAGGGCTTCAGTGTGTGTGTGTGTGTGTGTGTGTGTGTGTGTGTTTGTGGGTGTGTTTGTGGGTGTGTGAGGGAGAGAGTGGGGGGGGGAGGAATTAAAGTGCGGAGAAAGAGACAGACTGTTTACTGTTCTCCTTGGTAGCTGTCTTCCATGACCTTAGACGGGTTGGAGGAAAGAGTGAGGGGGGTGGGTAGTTGAGGCCTGGGAATATCTTGAGGGGGAAGGGGAGGGGGAAGGGTGTTACCAGTGAGATAAGCATGTATGGCGTGGTTGTGTGACCTTCTTCGCTGCTTCTCTTATCTCGTTTTTATCCGTTTTGTTCGTCTTCGTCATCCTAACTGTCTTCTTTATCATACCTCTTTCGTCAGCTGTTGCACTCGTCATCTTGGCAATCATCAGGCCCTTGGGAAGATTAGAGAACGCTTATTATGCATGTCTTATCTAAACTAACAAGAAGCTAACCTAATTTGACGTATCGATATCCTAACCTAACCCAACAATATCGTAACGTAACCTATTCATATCCTAACTTAATATCCTAACCTACCGTAATTGTGTAATATCCTAACCTTGCCCAACAGTATCCTAACCTAACCTAAGAATTGACGTAAATTTACCTTACCTAATAGCCGAAGAATAACCCAACCTAGCCTAACACTGACCTAACCCAGCCTAATCCTAGAGTCTTGAGAATTAGAAGGGGGTCATGCGAGAATATAAGAAAATACTCCTTAGCTGTATAAAATCGTCTAAAGGAAGCAATGTCATAGTTAAGGTTTCTCACTGTCTGGAAAGATTCAGAAACAGAAGCCTCCCTCCTTCGTTTTCTGTGACATAGGAGGCTTCATAATTCCTCGTCCTCGGTGATTTATTTTACACGTTACGCCTTTTCTCATCTTGAACGTCGGTAAAAATAGCGGTCAGAGTTCTATGCATAGTAAATCGCTAAATAAAAGGGGTTGCGAAGCCTGTAGTGCCAGTGAGAATAGGACCAATCAAACCTAGCCCAGTCATCAACCTTTCCTTAAAATAAAGCCTGTTTACGTGCCTGTCTGGTGGAAAATAAATCGCTGAGAAAAAGGTGCTAAGTCCCTGCAGTGCCCGTGAAAATAAGACCCATGACAACACCCCCCGTTCACCAACCTCACCCCCCCACCAAAAAAAAAAAAAATTGCCTACGTGCCTGGCTAAGTGTAGTTGGAATAAATTACCATATCTTAGTGAGGCCTGGCACGTGAGGCGTTGATCATAGGGCAGAGAGAGAGAGAGAGAGAGAGAGAGAGAGGAGAGAGAGGCAGAACATGAGTATGCGCGTATGGTACGGTATGTGTGTATACGGGAACGTGTGTGTGTAAAGGAATGCGATAGGGGTGTTGGTTATTAGCAGTGCGTGTGTGGTGAGTTTAAATGTGCGTGTATGAGAGAGAGAGAGAGAGAGACTCGTCTTATGCTTGACGGTGTACGCATTGGGTCTGTTTGTATAATGTGTATGTTGGGAGGCAGAGATGACATTAACACACCCGGGGGCATGTGGGGTGAGTCTAAAGATAATACTGAGGGCTTATCCACGCTTCACGCTTGGCAGTCATCCCAGAACCCACTCCGGTTGCTAGGCAGAACCAGGCAGGCAGGCAGGGAGAGGCAGAGGGAGTGGGTGTGGGGGGTGTCAGGCAGGAAGAGGCAGAGTGGGTGTGGATGTTGGGGGGTGTCAGGCAGGGGAGGTAGAGAGGGTTGGTGCGGGGGGCGAGGCATGGGGTAGGCAGGGATGAGGATGATGGCGTTTTAGGCAGGGAGATGGGTCAGTTGGGAGGGTGGATAGGCTAAAGCAGGAAGGCAGGGGTTGATAGTGGTTTTGGGGGGGTTTAGGCAGAGAGGAGACGAGGTTGGGAGGGATAGGGGAATGTTTGGGCAATAGATAGGAAGGGAGGATGAGGGAAAAGGAGATGGGAAATGCTGTGAGAGGAGCCCCATTGCCCTTGAGCGAGGTTATCTTCTGGGGTGAACCTAATTACTTAGCAAATTAAACAAACATGTGTAAGGAAAGGATAAAGGAGATGAAGGTGTTTCTTTTTCCACCACCTTCCAGCTCAATACAGGAAAGGCATAATTGGTGGGATTTAAAACACACACACACACACACACACACACACACACACACACACACACACACACACACACACACACACACACACACACACACACACACACACACAGTACATGCTGCCCTTTATTACCCCATCTCCTTAAGTTGGCTGTCGTCTTTTATTCCCGCAATCTCCAGACGATTTTATTAGGCTTAGGAGAGATTTTTTGAACCTCTGAAACTAGTAGCAACCTCCATAAACACCATCAACACTAGAAATCTTCCCTAACTTGAAAAAAATCGTCTGGAGGCAGCAATAAAAAAAAATCAAAGGTGGCGTAATAGGGCTGAATGGGTTTAATCGATCATTTCCCAATCATGTGAGTACGTGGGGACCTGAAGGGGGAGGGGGAGTGAGGGAGAGAGGGAGGAAAGGGAAGGGAGAGAAATGGGTGATGGGAAAGGGAAGGGAGAGAAAAGGGTGACGGCGAAGAGAAGGAAAGGAACGGGGAGTGGGAGAGAGAAAAAGGGAGGACGGGAAGGGGAAGAGGAGGGAGGAGATGGAAAGGATGGAGAGAGAGAGAGAGAATACAAAGGAGTACAAAGGAAAGCAAACACCAAAACACCTAATGGTCCTTTCGAGGCTGCTTGTTAGAGAAGACTATCACTATGATATCTAATTCTACAAGGTGAAGGTAAGGATAGTAAGGCAAGAAGGCTCTCCCCCACCCACCAAACCCTCCAGTCGAAGCTGGCATGAAAAAAGTGAGAAGGACCACCATGCGGCATGGAAAAGCTGACATGGAATTTTCATAGGAAAGACTGAAAAGTGGTAAATATATTCTGTCCTATTATTTCTACACGCCACAAGTGTCAATAAGGGAGAGAGAGAGAGAGAGTGTGTGTGTGTGTGTGTGTGTGTGTGTGTGTGTGTGTGTGTGTGGAGAGAAATCAATGGCAGGGGAGGAAAGGAGGGATCATGAGAGAATGGGTTGGAGTGGAGGGAAGGAGAAAGGAGGGGGGAGGAAGTGGAGAAGAGAGGGAGGAGGTAAAGGGAATGGAGAGCTTATGTTGGCGCCTACCGATTACCTGGTACATGAGGATCAAAAAGACAGAGGCAATTTTTCTAAGTCCAAATCTTCCCCAAGAATACCACCCTCAACTGTCGAATTTCTATCCACGTCCCTATATATTCTGCTAGGTGAACAGGTCTGGTCTGAGGTGGGAGTGGGTAAGGAGAGGAGGGAGGTGTGGAAGGGAAGGGGGAGGGGGGGAAGCCAGGAAGAGAGGGGTAGAGGTAAAGGGAGGAGGAAGAGAAGGGTTAGGACGAGAAGGAAGGGGGAAGGGGGGGAGAAAGAGGAGGGATAAAGAAGGGGAGTGAAGAAGAAGAGGGCGGGGGAGGGGTAGGAGGGATGAAGAGAAGTGGGAGAGGAAGTGGAGGAGGGAAGGAGGAGGAAAGGAATGGTTGGAAGATAGGGAAGGGAAGGGAGGAGACAGAGAAGGGTGGGAAGAAAGATAGGGGGAGGTAGGAGGAAGAGTTGGAGGGAAGAGGAAGATAAGCAAGGAAAGAAAGGGAGGGAGGGAGGAGAAAGAGAAGGGGTAGAAACAGGGAGGAGAAGGGGCAGGGGGAAGAGAATGTAAACAGAGTGGTCCTTGCTGCCTTCTCTCTCTCTCTCTCTCTCTCTCTCTCTCTCTCTCTCTCTCTCTCTCTCTCTCTCTCTCTCTCTCTCTCTCGAACCTACTTCCTTGTTCTAATATTACTCGTGTTATCTCGCATGGCATAATTTTTGACCTTCCTCATTTTCGTTTCATTCGTTTTCCTCCTCCTCCTCCTCCTCCTCCTCCTTATGCAAATCGTCTTCCCTCTTACCATCATCTGACCTCATTCTTCATCCTTTTCATCTGCTATCTAATATATAGGGTTAAATACACATTATTATGCCCGGAACTCATCTTTTTTTATGGACTATAGCTGCTATATTAATGGCTGTAGTAGTAGTAAAACAGTAGTAGTAGTAACCCCCTGCTCATTTGAACGTGAGAGTAGTGGACTGTAGGCTAAAGTTGCTCTCCTGCATTCCATCACCACCACTAACAACAACGACAACTACTACTACTACTACTACTGCTACTACTACTACTACTACTACTACTACTACTACTAATAGTAATAATAATAATAATAACAAAAACAATAACAGTAATAATGATAATAATAATAATAATAATAATAATAATAATAATAATAACAACCACCATAACAGCAAAACTAGCTCTACGATCGGACAAATTTGGTTAACTTTACTGAACACAAAATCCACCGACATAGCACTACGAGATATTGCCCTTAGGCTAGCATAAAATGGCAAGGCAGGTAGCAATGATAAAATGAAAGGAGGCATTTGTACCGAGGGGCCTAATAAAGCATGTTTCTTAGCCCCTTCACTCCCAGAGGCTTCCATATAACCTTGAGAAAAATCGTCTGACGCAATTAACCTTTTTATCCGTGCTTTTTACAGACGATTTTATTCTGATCAGAGAAGTACTTCATACTGATGGGATAAATGAAGGCTACCAAAGCCCTCTAGTTGGAAAAGTGTCTCCTACGCTGAACAAAATCGTCTGGCTGGCAAGAATGTACTCGTATAAATAGACAGCACACAAAGAGCGCATACCCCCGCAACGCCTGAACCAAACAACTCAGATCACCACTAAAATTTTATTAGCTCTTCCTTGTCCCATTATACACGTGTCCACAAAATTCATTAAAATCCATCAATAACCTTTTTAGATATCTTGTAGACAAACAGACAGAGGTAACTACATAACCTCCGACTTTTGGGGGGCGGAAGTATGTCATCAGATCTACTGGGTTAAACCGTCTTACTGTACCGAAAGGATTAATGGTGACTCCTTTATTTACAAGACACGTTTTTTATTTTATTCTCACTATAACTATTCTTTAGTTTATTCTTGTTGTCACTACCAGAGACAGCTTTGTTCTATAATATGGTGGGTTTACATAGAGCCTTCATTAACGTTTACTGCATTGTTGATACCGGTACTGTTCGGCTTGTTTTCATTCGACGGAACTTTACCACACCGGGAATACTAAGTCATGGTTACTATGAAACACGATGAGCTTTACATGTCTGAATGAGTCTCCTTGGTTACTGCGTTCATTCATTTTAATTTGGTCAAAAATTTCGTCCTTTTGGAACTTATCTCACCCAGCTCAGTGGCAGAAAAAGACAGTACTACGGCTCTACATGCTTTCCATGGAACTTCTTCGTAACTAGCATCATATTATAGAGTTTATCTATCGTTGCATATCAGCATTCAAGACGGAGTGATGGCAATTTTAGGCCAGGTTAGAGCGAACAGAGTGTAGGTATATGAATCCTCCAGTACGACTACATGAGTTGAAAGGGGTGAGATACTTCGACAAGGGCAATTAAGAAGATAGTTACGAGACAACAAAGAGGCCCTTGTTCTGATAGGGTTGGAGATAGCGCATAGAAGGCTAGTGTGAAGGTATTTTAGTATCTTATCATAGCGACGGCCCTTGACATAGAAGACAGAAAGGACTCACCGTCAACTTGGCAGCCATTGTTTGAGTAAGGGTGAGGGTCAGTGTTTGAATTTCGTTTGATTTGTTTTATTTTTAAGTGTTGGTGCTAATAGTGATCATTTTTAGTAGTAGTAGTAGTAGTAGTAGTTGTTGTTGTTGTTGTTGTGGTGGTGGTAGCAGTTGTTGTGTCGTTAATGCAGTTTATTCCTTGTTTTCTTGTTGATGTTATAATCTTGTCTGGGAATGTTGTAGTTGGAGTTGCTTTTATTGAGAGAGAGAGAGAGAGGTCACGTGTCCCTCCATGGTGTCTCCCCACTATCTTTCTTCCTCCTCCACGTTGACCTTGAGTCAGTGAGGGGTTTAGAGGGAGGGAGGGAGGGAGGAAGGAAGGGAGGGAGGGAAGTGGAGAGGGAGAAGTAGGGAAGGAGGAAGGAAAGGAGAGAGGGGAGTGCAGAGGGATGTAAAGGAGGGGGGGGGAGAGAGAGAGAGAGAAAGAAAGGGGGGGAGGGATGTAGGAACAGTGGAATCTAATTAACAGCAAAATGTCATTATACTCGTAAAGTGTATTTATATTGTTTGTATTAAATTATGTATTTGGTTCTCGTTACTCCTCTATCATCACAGCTATCATACTCGCTTCTAAAACTTGGCTCATTTTAACTATCAGTTTCTTTACTATCATCATCATCAACTTTATGTTCATTATTATTGTTAGGTTTATCGTCATGGTACGTACATGTTAATTTTCGTTACCCTCCTCTTTCCCTTCCTCCCCATCATCATCATCGTCATCATCATACCTCCTCCTCCCCCTCTTTCTTCCGTCCATCATCATCATCATCATCATTATTATAACTCTTCCTCCTCCTCCCTCCCTTCATTATCATCATCGTCATCATCATCATCGTCATCATCATCCCCTCTCCTCTTCCTCGTTCCCTTCTTCATCATCATCATCATTTATTCCACAATCACAGTCAAGGTATGCACGATCCATAAATAGAACACAGCAAAACACAGTAGTGAAGCTATGAACTCCTCAAATCCACAGTACAGTACTCGTATTTGTGTGCTTTTGTTACGGCCAGACGATTTTATTCAGCTGTTGGGTATCTTGAAGGGATTAATGAAAGAGGATATTTTTTACCTAACCTGTTCAAAAAAATCTCCCCCAGGCTGAAGAAAATCGTCTGCTAAGCCACATAAAATCGTCTGGTGTTGGGAAGGATGAAACGTATATGCTTTCTTGGTGAAGGGATAAAGGAATTAATTATATACCGGTACCTATTCTTTGCGTAAGCCCTTAATTAGGCTTGAGGTCTAGAGTCCCTGTAATTACCAGGGAGTAATCAGCAAGAAAAGGAAGTAATTTGGGGCCGCCGTTATTTTATTATTATTATTATTATTATTATTATTATTATTATTATTATTATAAGTGGTAGGTGGGGGTGCTCACCATCCACTCACTCGATGTAGCGCTGCTCTCGGGGACTGCCCTTTCCTCTCTTCCTTCCATCTTTCCTTCCTCTACTGTCTTTCCTTCATTCTTTCCTCTTCCTTCTGTCTACGGGTTACTCTGCACTGAGTGACAATCCAAATGGTTTCCTGTACACCAGCCAACTATTTTCTATGCTGGGTGGTAACCATATAACGAAATTATGGCGCCTGGTGGTTTAATGGGTAATTAAGGCGCTCCAGTCGGATTGAGCAGGTGTAGGTTTATATCCAAGGGGTGGTTGGGGTTTATTGCTCAAATAATGCCACTTAGGGATGAGTGAGGATAGTCGCTTTCATCTTAAATGTCAGGGCTAACTTGCCTAGCCCCGGGCTCCTACTCTTCTCCTGGGGCGACATAGGACTGGATGATGGATAGATGTATGAATTATTATTATTGCTACTAATGGGATAAAACGTATCGTGGATTGTTAACCTTTTTAGCATAAGAATTCATAATGATATTTCTCTCTCTCTCTCTCTCTCTCTCTCTCTCTCTCTCTCTCTCTCTCTGCTCTTTTCTTCTTCGTCTCCTTCTTCTTTGTTTTTCTAATGGAGGCTTTTTTTGGCCGACTTAAAATGACACTACGCACTTGAAGTTTTTACGCATGTTTTTGCGGGAAGATTCTGTTGTGCCACTTGAAAGAGCACTACATATGCTTTATTATTTATTATTCCTTTTGTGCGTTTAATTAGCTCTTACGCATATTATTATTTTTGTAAGAGTCTATAGTGTAACCTGGAAGAGTTTTACTTATTTGTATTTGGAAGATTCTGTAGTGCTAAGAAAAGAACTGTGTATGGCTTACTTCTATTTTTATTTATCTTCTAACTTGGTGGAAATCTTTGTTGGGTGTGTGGTAGTAAGGATAGTAAAGGTATTGGGTATGTTCGGGTAGCTAGTTTATGATTTAGGTGTGTAGGGGTAGTAAAGGCTTTGAATGTGTAAGGGTAGTAAAGGAGATGGGTATATAAGAGTAGTAAAGGCTTTGGGTGTGTATTGGTAGTAAAGTATTTGGGTGTGGACTCGAAGACGTGGCTGTGATTGGCGCGTGAGCTGGCCAATGGGAGGAGCGTAAGGAAGACCACGCCTACTTTTAAATTGCCCGCCCAGTGAGAGAGAGGACAGGGAGTGGTTCTTTGGCCTCTCTCTCTCTCTCTGTCGCCCCAAATGTAGTCACGCAGCATTCACGTTTACCTACACGTGTACACCGATAATTTTATGGGCACACACACACACACACATGCTAGCCACGACCATCACTTGACTACACTTTCACTCATATACTCGTTCTTTCACTGCTACATACATACATACACAGATTTACATAGATTCCTTTACATGTTACCACTAGAGCACTAATAACGACCGTCCATATTGAATACTAGCTTGAAACGAAATCAAATCAACAGACTTCCCAGCCCCGTCCTAGGATCGAACTCCCGTCGTTAGGATCAGTGGTATTTGGCTGAGCTTAAGGACAAATGAATAAAGAGAATAGGCTTAACTTATTGGATTCCCTTCTCATTGGAGGGGTTGAGAGAGAGACAGAGACAGACAGACAGACAGACGCAGACAGACAGGTGAAAAGGAGGGAGGAGAAGAGCAATACTGATCCTAGTTAAATTGAACCGAGTAAGTAGTTACCTTACTGGGGAGAATGATGATGACTGTTGAGCTAAAATGAAGCAAGAGTGTTTGTGGAGGATAGAGTGCTAAGAGATAGAGCTTTTTTGGAGTGATGGAAGATGAATAGCGTTAAAAAGATGTAAGAGAAACTGGAGGATAGAGAGTCAAGAGATAGAGCCTATGAAGACCTGGGATGAGGCCCCACAAATTGACCTCAGGGATTGAAGAGGGATGCTGGTAGAAAGTGTACAGCTTGGGCAGTCGCAGTCAGGTGGACAGGGTTGGCACTGGCAAAGATGATTACAGTCATGGGGAAATTCATATACCTTTCCACTGCGTCTGCTTCACATTTGGGGAATGCCCATAACTTTACTTTCTACTTATTTATTTATTTTATTTATTTTTAGGTTGGTGTGGGGTGGGTGAGAGCCCTTTTTTTTTTCTATCGTTTACTCACACACGTTGGTTATATATAAATATATATATATATATATATATATATATAAATATATATATATATATATATTCATATATATATTCATCCTTTTCTCACACTCGTTAGTTTGATCTTAGAAACGATTTTGTTTTTTATCAACATGTATCCTTATTAAGGGTCAGTAGGCACCCTCTTATCTCTGCTTCCCTGTTATCACTGTTCTTATGTTACCGTACATCATGTCAGGATATCATCACCTTTGGGCAGAGAAAATAATATACAATGCCTCTCTGCTCAGGAATATTTGTCAGCTGAGGGAAGAAATAAAATGAAAAATATTAGAGCTTTTGTCTCTAAAAAGCCTTAGAGAGAGAGAGAGAGAGAGAGAGAGAGCCTTCATAGATCTTCTTGTAAATTGAATATATTGTATCCATGGCAACAGTCTGGGGACGTAACTAACAGCTGGAGGAAAAAGATATTAAAAAGATATTAAAGAGATAAAGGCCCAGTGACTCACCAAGCACACGCAAGGGCCAGGAAAGATGCCCTAATTTACAGATACTAAAGATAAGATGAGGAAAGATAGTGTGGGAAAAGATTCTGAATTTCCATGAATCACAAAGCACATGTCGAGACGGTGAGGAAAGATACCATAGTCACGTTAGAGATAGCGAGTTTAAAGATAAGAGATAAGCGAGGGGGATCCCAGATGTCAGGGTGGAAAGATAATACGACGCAGAAGAGTAAGCCTGTCTCTTGCGCCATGTGCTTAATCTCTTCAGTGCGATGACCTGTGTTCCCTTCACGCGGTGGCACTGATATGAACGAGCGGTGGTGCTGCCCGGGTATACAAACGCCCCTCACCTCCCCCTCTCTCCCCCAATGGAAGATGGTGGACTGTAGGGGAAAGAAAACTCTGCCTGCAGTCTACTGGGGTCACAGCATGACCTCTCTCTCTCTCTCTCTCTCTCTCTCTCTCTCTCTCTCTCTCTCTCTCTCTCTCTCTCTCTCTCCACACACACACACACACACACACACAAATTTAAGGATATGTACGATAAATATGGTTTAAGACAGGGGACAGTACGAGCTTGACTCATTCCTGTAAAGATACAATTAGGTAAACACACACACACACACACACACACACACACACACACACACACACACACACACACACACACACACACACTTGTCCTTTCTCACACCACACTCTTTCACTTTTCTCACTCCGTTCCTAACCTCAAAACTCGCTAACAAGTTGGTACCACAACTGTTAACAAGTATGGTCTAAAACTTCCTTAAAACCTCCCTCCCTTATAAGCTGATTGGATAAACACACACACACACACACACACACACACACACACACACACACACACACACACAGAACCATCAAACCCATTCTCCCCACACCTTTCATTCACATCATCAGTTCTCGCCCCATGCCTCCCGATCTTGCACGATCTCTCTCTCCCCGCAGATCTCGGCCACTTCGCACCACTCGCACCAGCATGCCAGGATGTCCTCGCACCATTCCAGTGGCAAGAGGAGACCACTGGCTGATTCTGGACGCAGCCACTCCTACCATGCCCCAAACCATGCTCATGCTCGAGGGGAGAACCTGGGCCTCGTGGTAGGGTCACCTCCCAAGGCATACCACTTGTCCACGAAGAACTCAAGGTGTGCTTCGAGGACGTCCATGGAGCCACATTCCCCTGGTGAGTGGGTGTGGGTGTGTGTGTGTGTGTGTATGATCAGTTAGCTTAAAGGGTGGGAGGTTTTAAGTTCGGATTTAATGTTGGAGCAAACCTGTCAACAGTTGTGGTATCAGCTTGTTAGAGTGTTGTGAGGTTAGGAGCAGAATAAGGAAAGTGAAATTTTCTTGGGAAAGAGAGAGAGAGAGAGAGAGAGAATTTTGTTAAGGGAAAAATGAGAAAAAGAGAAAAGTAAAAATGATGTGAAAACATGAGGGAGAATAATTTAAAAAAAGTTTAAAAATACGGAGTGTAAGAATATGAAATAAAAATTAAGATGCTGTACATAAAAATAAAAGATTTTTTTTTCTCTCTCTCTTCTTTTTTTGAGGAATTATCAGTGTGGTTCCTTGTTACTGTGTGTTATTCCGCTCTTTCATGGTCACTGAAAGTTTGGTATAGGTGTTGAATGACTTTCCTGAATACATGATTCCTTATAGTCCTAAAATTCAAGTACAGTACGAGTATATCAGGGACATTGATATGATTCGTTTTTTTTTATGGGATGCCCACTAGTTTTAAACTGTAGGAGTTAAAAGAAATGATATTGTTGCAGCTTATCCAAAATCACATATTAGAGAAGTATATCATCCCTTTGGACCTGGCGATGTCTTTCTCAAGCGGACTAGCATAATCTTATTGAGCAGAATAAAAGAAAAATATACAGGTACTAGTACTACACAGCATTACTCATTTATTGTCTCATCAGTAGTGTAGGCATCCAGGGTAGGTTACTGGATCCATATATTGAAGGTGAGAATGATCAGTCACTATTCCTGAAGTGGCAATGTGTGTGCAGCAAACCCCAGCCTTCCATTCATGAGCCAGATCTTATGTGCCGTAACCCATTAGACCACCAGATGTCATACTGTTAGGTCATATGGTTACCATGCAATGTAGTAAATGATTTACTAGGTTGAATGGTTAGCAAGTTTCAGGCCATTTGATATTTTCTTCACATTCAATCAAATGATTTTTTTTTTTTCCCCTCGGCCAGGCACAACCAGCCCACCCGTCAGCCCTCTTGCCACCCATTGCACCTCCACAGCCCCCCACGGCCCCGCCAAGAGTCCATCATCACTCTCGCTTTCAAAATTCCACAACAAGGTCAGTTACTGTTTCTTCTGATGTATCATCATCATCACCATCATCATCACCTTATATTCATGATAAGTTACCCTGCAGTCTGAAATTTATACTATTATGCCTATAACTATTCAACCATGAATCAGAAGCATGTATAGCCTTAAGCTGTTTCACTTGAATCAATTTTGTGGGCAGACATTCAAGTTAGGATTGTCTTTTTAAAACTGTACATTGGACAACCTTAACAAAGAAACTCCTTGAGAGAAAGCCCTGTGTCATCTGAAACGGGAAGAGGAATAGTGAAGAAAGCCTAGTTTTGAAGTAGAATGCATTTAACTGCTTTGATTCACTCTGCAGGTCATGGATAAGTTGAAAAATGTTCTACACCTTAAGGAAGACAGCAGCCAGGATGAGGAACAAGACAGCACCAGAGGGCAGTCATGAACTGCAAAAGGAAAACCAAGTACTGTACACTGAGAATCAGCACAAGGTAAAGAGAGATGCAGGAGTGAAATACAAAGGAGACGGAGAAGAGGAAAGCTCTCGTATGTATTTTGTTCTGTGTGTGCCTCCAAATGCCAGGATTTCAAGAGTAGGTAGTGGTTTATATATAAAAAAAATAAAAAATAAAAAAATCAGTTCAGTTATCAGCAGGATCATTGAAGAAATGTGAATCAAATATTTGTATAAAAATCACTGTTAAAGTTAAAAGATATGTAAGACAAAGGAAAAGGGCAAGAGAGATCTCTTACCCATTTTGTATCTTGTGCATCATCAAATACCTGGCTAATAAGAACTGTTTGTGGTTAAAGACAAACAAAAATTCACTTAAACTCCTATGAGGGTAAAAGATGAAATGTAAATCAAATATTTGTGCAAAGATTCTTGAAAAATGTTGCAAGATTATATTAAAAACAAAATATTCTCATTTCAGCTCTCAGTAAAATAAAGGAAGACATGTGAATTGCATATACAGTAATGATTGCTGGAAAGGGTCAGAAGATTACAGTATAATACTGTAGTTGAAAATGTTTACTGTAATGACTAGTAAAGATATATGCAATGCTTAATATATGTAGAAATTTATATACCATATTAACATGCTTAATGTTAATTTTACTATACCTGTATTGGCATGCAAAGTTCCAGATTTTCTTTTCTTTTTTTTTTTCAATTTGTATCGAGATTCCCTGGTAATGTTTTATGACTAGATATTCTTTGCTCTCTTTCATGCTACTATTATTTTTATTTAGATGTCCACATGTTTGAGAATGACTCATATGATCATGTGCAAGACCTTCCTTGCTCTTTCATTTTGTACTTATTTTTGCACCATCATTTAGTCTTTCTTGTTGAAGTTGCTCTGCAGTTAAGTACCATATTTACATCAGCTTAGAAGGCTTCGTAGCACCTCTTCCTTACTAGTTCATTTTTTTATGTTACACTAATAATTCTTGTTATCTATGCAGTCTGTGCGTAGAAGCAGATACTATCTGACAAGTGAATAATAATGCCTAATGTTAAAAATAGGTAAATAAGAAAGAGGTGCTAGGAGCCTTCTTAGCAGACAAGAATTTGGGCCATAATGTTGCTTGTGGCGTGTGTCAAACTGGAGATGTATGCGTTTGTTTTTATACTGTGCTGAGATTAATGCATATGTTTAGGGGAAATAATTTATAATATTTCATATACTTAAGCTGTAGCAGACACTTGGCAGCACTAAAGCGTAATGTGATGCATGCAACTGAAGTCTTGCAATAAAGTATATAAAAAACATTCCTATGTGCATATGCAATGTGAGATGTAAATTGAATGAGCAATTTTGTTGTCCGCCGAGTGGTAAGCGTCTGGTTGAAGTGAAAAAGATGTAATATTCGTGTCTGCGTAACCCTTAACCCTTCAGCTACCAGTGCCTTGCCTCAGTTTAAAAAATAATAATAATGATAATCTGATAATGTCTTGATTCCAGAACAAAAGGAAGAGCTATATCCACATATCTTTTTTTTTTTTTTTTTTTTTTTTTTTTTAAGAAGGTGCAGCTGTTATGGCTAAACTTGAACCCTGCTTATTTAAAGGCTAAGGGTCGTTGAGATGAAATGAGACAAGTATGTATGGTAATAGCATCCCCTTGTGAGTTGAGAATGTGTTTCAAACCATAAACTTTTTATACATTTGGTTTCCTGTACACCAGGAAACCATTTACTACGCTGGGTGGTAACCATATAACCAAATTATGGCGCCTGGTGGTTTAGTGGGTGATTACAGCACTCCAATTGGATTGAGCCAGTGAAGGTTTATATCCAAGGGGTGGTTGGGGTTATTGCTCATGTAATGCCACTCAGGGATGAGTGAGGCTGGTCACTCTCATCTTAAATGTCAGGACCGAATTGCCTAGCCCCGGGCTTCTACGCTCTTCATGGGGCAACGTAGAATTGGATGATGGATGGATGGATGGTACTGTAAATTAGGGGAAACTGGTTAATCAACTTTATACTTTAGTGTCATATGCAACTATAACAGGCAATTCTGTGTAATTACTGAGGGCTTAAAAAAAAAAAAAAAAAAAAAAAAAAAAAAGTATACTGACAAGGGAAAATGGTAACTGCCAATCCCTTGTTTCTCCCTTCAGAATGTATGGGTCCACGAGTAGGTTCCAAAATCTCGAACATTTAAGGGTAGGAGACTGACCTATAACCTTGTTGCATTTTACATTATAGAAAAACTTTTGGTCACCTCTAGTACTAAAACCATTGTGCATTAGCCACAGCCTGCTCAAACCCAAGATCTCCGTCAAACTGTATACAGTTTGTTTTCAGTTAAATGTACTTCATTATTAAGTACCTAAAGTTCCTAATGATTCGCCATACAGAGAAGTTGTTTGGAAGCCAGATTTTTTCTTTTTTTTTTTTTTTTTTTTTTTTTTTAAGCCCTTTGGCCATGGAGACAAGTCAAGCCACGCTTAATGTGGTTTCACTTGAAGTAGCTTTTTGTCTGCACACTTCCTAGACCTCCATCAAGTCCTGATTGTTTCTGAGTGTAGTGCTGGTAGCAAGCGGGTTAAGCGTTACCGTCTGATTACCATGTACTGTACTGTATATAGGCACTGTATTGAGCAGCAGCTGTTACTAACTCTTCGAGCTGATGATATATTTTTTATTTTATTCTTGCTACTTTCAGACCATTTTGTTCAGCTTGAGAGAGTTTTTTTTAACTAGGAAGGCTAGATATAGACTTCATTAAGCCCTTCTCTGCAATAAATCTCTTTTAAACTGGATAAAATTGTTTGATGGTGGCACTACAGTGAAGATATCATTGGCCTGAGAGGGTTAACTACCATGTACAAAGCTATATTTCAGGCAAGGATGCAAATTTTGTCAAAAATGAATGTGGAGTATTGTATTTTACTGTATTGGTAATATGAAAATAATGCAGATTAAGATTTAGCATATTTTTTTGCATTCAAAAGTAAATGCTTATTATTTTTCTGTGAAAAGTTTAGTAAGCATAATCGTTTTTTGTCCAGGCACTGATATTTATTTTATCTAATGTGGCCAGAAAATTGTACAAAAGAAACAAAAAGTCGCAGTAACAGCATATTTCTTCTATGAACCCTAGCCTAGAACATAGCAGGTTCATACAAATCAATCAGAAGTAGCCATTTTCATTTGAAAACCTTTTGAAGTATAATATACAGTTGTATACATATGCCAAAAGTTCACCATCAAGTGTTCAGTCAGTGCCAGAGTTTTCTTAGAGGTAGAATTAGTTTATATTGTGAAGTTAGAGCTAGAGTTTGTTTATATTATGCAAGAACTGGTTGGCCAGGAAAGAATCAAATGCAGAGTTAACAGCACTCATGAACCATTGTTTTTCTTTCACTCTCTAACCCTACACTTAGCTGACAGGAGATGGTAGCCATGGTTTTACATCAGATGAAAATCTGTTC
Source organism: Coenobita brevimanus (assembly GCF_032717465.1). Taxonomy (NCBI): domain Eukaryota; kingdom Metazoa; phylum Arthropoda; class Malacostraca; order Decapoda; family Coenobitidae; genus Coenobita; species Coenobita brevimanus. The sequence goes on along the minus strand of NC_136992.1, from coordinate 3,568,038 downwards.
ACTGGTAAGGTGATAGTTGAAAGTCCTACTGTGCAACACGAGGAACATTGAGTGATGACACCGTTACTCATGCAGTTTTCAAAGCTTCAGACTATAACAACAAGTTTTTGCTCGGTATGATACATGTACAATGACATACTTTCAGCCAGGGTAGAAATGTAAGGTGTGCAGAAAAATTGGTTGCTGACTGTACACTTGGCATTTGATTCTCACCTGGCAACTTTTTATACTTTTTCAGGACTCGTAGAGAAATTAGACTCCTTGGCTCCAGTACCCAGGATGCTATTAGATATTGTGTTTGTACAAAGGATCAATATAGACTTATATTTTGTTGTAATGAGAGTCTGTTATGCCCATGTTTATCAGGGTTATGAAATTTGTTAACTGCAAAAATATGTTCTAAAATTCAAATAAAACAGGTACAACAGCAGTATGTCTTTTATTTTCCATTCTTTTGTTTTTTCTTACTTGGTGTGAATAGAAAGCCAGTTGAATTATGAGACTGATATATTAAAAGGTTGTCCATATAGAATGCTCCTCTTTCACACCACTGGGTGATTTCTTGTGTGTTGCAGAGACAGCTCGGTGTTAATAATGTCTATCCTGCACCATTTATTCATTTCCTAATTTCACTGCCATCCCTACACCCACACCAGCAGACTGAGCCATCCTTGCAACACAAAATACAGTACTTCCAGGCGAATTTCTTGAGCAGCGCTATCAACAGACCACCCCGTATATTAACTCTTGCTAAGATGACCTAATTTCCTCACACCCGTGCAAGACTGATTAATTAGGAAGAGCCTCAATATATATATACATATATATATATATATATATATATATATATATATATATATATATATGTATATATATATATATATATATATTTTTATTTTTTTTTTTTTACGCTGACCTAAACTTGCCATCTTGAATGTTGAGATATGACGACAGATTAACACTAGAATATCAGGATGGCCAAGAGGAAGTGTTGTGGAAGCATGTAAAGCTGCAGTATTTTTTTTCCCCAGCCACTGACCTACGTGAACTAATACGCAAAAATACGAAAATCTGGGCCAAGTACAGTACAGTATATAAAGGTAAATGAACTACAGTAACGAACTGCTTAACTTAGACTGAATCCAACTTCTCCAGTTCGAAAATATTCTCCCATATCAAATGAAATAGTTTATAGATAGCACAATTAAAATATATAAGACGCTCTCGGGGTGAAAGGGTAAAGAAGAGGATCTGTCAGGAAGACCCAAAAATGCCGATTCAGCAGCCAGTACAGGTAGGCTATATATACATAGTTCTGTCCCTCGACGACCATGTACGCCAACACACACACACACACACATAGTTCAGGGTTACATATTTATAAACTCTCCTGATCCATTCGATGTAAGATTGCCGTTTGTATATTTTGTTTTAATTCCTGCACCTACCATACACTTAGCAACCACACTAAAAGTGGAGGCGGACGCCTTGCGGTGCTCATATCAACGGTAACTTAGACGTCTGTGAGCCTGTCCTGGAATAAACACACACACACACACACACACAAATCATATTCTCTTTCAACTTGACCCAGTTTATTGACCTTGTGCAGGCTATTTCACGTAGTTTAGTGGCAAAAGAAACAAAAATGTAATGGTTCTATATCATATGGTAGCTCGTGGCCAGCATCATAGCCTAGTGTTTATCTTTTCATTCATTTCTATATTCATGATGGAGGCATAGCAATTTTAGGCCAAGTTACGGTGAAAAATATAATAGTTACCTTACCTAAGTATTACCCAAGTACTCATTTTACCCACCAGCCCACAAAGAGAGGATTAACAGCACCTGATTCGAGTCGAGTGGCGCCAGCTGCCCGCACCAAGATTCGAACCCTGACGCTCTTGGTTCGGTAGGTCCATAGCAATGTTAACCACTCAGTCACCGCAGTTCAGTGAATATTGACGTAAAAAATGCTGAAAAATAAAGTTACTCATGACGATAACTGCTAGGTACACTTGCTTATCGTATTACAGTTTTCTTACCTTAACATGGTCCAGATTTTCGTCCTTTTCCAGCTTATTTCACGTAGCTCAGTGGCAGAAAAGGACATTAATATGACTCTACATCCTCTCCTCCGGAGCACTTCTTCGTAATTAGCATCATATTCTTGTGTTAAGCTATTGTTACAGCTCTTTATTCATAGTGGAGACATGGTAGTTTTAGGCAAAATAAAAGTAAAAAGAGTATAATTGGATCAGACATTTTAAGAATACGGAACCAATGCTCGCCAGACGGTAAATAAAGATTCCTTCCATGGCTACCAAAACACACACACACACACACAGGCTGCCAAAATGAGGAAAGTGCTGTGGAGGAGGGGTGGGGGTGTGGGGGGAGGGCTTAATAGGCGGGAGAGGAGGGAAAGAATAAATATATATACTCGTTCACTCTGCCTTCCGTAACTCTCTCAGCTGAATGAAATCTTCTGATGTTAAATACAGTGCTTGGGTTGTTCTGATCATGCGAGTTGATGGTGACAGTGTTAGGATCCAAGTTCCTGTGGCTGACTCAGATGAATAAAACTGGCTGGACTGAGCAAGACTCTATTAGTAAAGAAGGCACGACCGTGGCACATGATGTTGGTGTGGCCCTAGGCTCATTTGAAGTTGTTGTTGCTGTTGTTGCTCCTGTTGTTGTTGTTGCTATTGTTATTCCTGTTGTTGTTGCTATTGTTGTTGCTGTTGTTGTTGCTTAACCCTAGGCTGTCTATCCGAGCAGACCTGTCGACCACAGGTTAATAACTGTTTCTGTGGGACCTCCCTACAAGTACAGTATAGTACATTGTGAAGGGAACCAGGGTCAGTTTGTGGTAGACAGCGCCTCACCAGGGTCGACCCACCTTCTCCACAGTGAAGTGCGGGGAAATATTAGGAGCTTGGCTCCTGGATGCACGCCGCAGCTGCCTCTCTCCACCCAGTGTACGCACCGCCACCACATGTAGGTTACATGCCAATGCCTCATCTAAACGTGAAGCCGGGGAACTGCAAGTTGCAGATGTCTTTCCCCCGTAACTCACCATCTTCCTTTGGGGGATACGGAGAGGCCTGAGGAATGTTTGTACAATTCGCCACCGGAGCCGCTTGGTTATAACGGTGCCACCGCGTGCAGGCGACCCTTTCCACCACCCCCATGAGAGAGAATGTGGGAGACGGGGAGAGGAATGGAAATAAAGACGTGACTACTAAAAAATCAGTCTTCTTAGCACTCTCTCTCTTTCTCTCTCTCTCTCTCTCTCTCTCTCTCTCTCTCTCTCTCTCTCTCTCTCTCTCTCTCGGTACCCTAAATACAATAGGGACCACATTTTTTTTTCTCTTTACCTACGGGTCATTCCCAGCACGAAACTGTAATCCTTTTGGCAGTCTCCTTCTCTTTTTTTTTTTTTTTCCCCTAGTTACATCAGTGGCACACAAGAGTGTTCTAGTTAAGCAAAGTATATCGCTGAAGAAGAGGTATTACAAAAAGAAGTTAAATAAGGATACGGCCCAAATACGAGGTAACCATACTCTTTTTACTTTGACTTGGCCTTAAATCGCCATCTCTCCATTCAGCATATCACGACACACTCCATCATTTCCTGGAGCTTTCCCCATTTTACTTTTTTCATTGCTTCCACTACTTCCATCTTTCTCATCCCTTCTCACCTCCCTCTTCCTTCCATATACTGTGTATATGTATAGATAGATAGATAGATAGATATAGATATAGATATGTGTCTGTGTGTGTGTACAATATATATATATATATATATATATATATATATATATATATATATATATATATATATATATATATATATATATATATATATACACAAGGTAGGGCAGTGGATGTTGGAGTGGCCCTAGTGAGAGAGGGCAGTGTTTGGAAACTCCCTGTACTGTTGTTTGCAGATGATACTGTGTTGGTGGATGAGTTTGCGGGAGTGTGTAAGAAACGGAATCTAAAGGTGAATGTAGGGAAGAGTAAAGTTATGGTCCTCAAAAGAATTGAAATCAGTGAACGTACAGTCGTGGTCATAAATAATCACCTATCATCCTGTACCTCGTGCCTCAGGCCGCCTTCTTTATGCGTGGTAAGTCACAGTGGAGCAAGAGGGGCTGAGAGGGAGGGGCCAGAGAGAGAAGGGAAGGTGAGTGGGGGGACGAGTGATCGTGTGGGGTGGAGTGAGGGAGGGTAGGTAGGGGAGACAGAATGAATGCGAAGTGGTGGTCACAGTATTTGTCTATTTTCATTCATTCAGGGCATGATATAAAGGAGTTAATATTTGGTAGATAATGCTGCATTACACCTTGTATACCGGCGTCAGCAGGCTTTAGAATGGTGATGATATCAAAGGCTAGCTCGTGAGAGAAATAAGCCAACGTGCCAGATCAAATATCAGTGCGGGAGCAGATATTTGTTTAACCGCATATTTTGACTTCGGACGCAGAATGGAATCTGGATGGCTTTGACTTCCGTAATGCTTAATTAAGAAACGTCCTCTATCCTTCCATGCAATTAATTTTGGAATTAACGGCCGTATTATTAAAACAAATTGAGTGTCTCTCAGACGCTGCTATACTCACTTTGCTATTATTAACTTGGCGCACTCACACTCACACTAAAAATATTATTGGAATATAGACACCAAATTTGAGACAGGGGTAGGTTGGCTTACAAATGCACTCAGTTTTCTTAATTGCGTCATAATACTTTGAAACTACAGTCACACTCACATCAACTATTTTATGGCATCTCTTTATGAAAAGGCAATTTAAGATAATTGTGCATAAACGATAAATAAATTTGATGTCTGTGCACATGGGTGGGTATAATAATGATATCTCTCATAAAATGTTACAAGGAATATAAAACAAAATCCTACCCAAATTCCCAAAATAAATCTGTGTCAGTGTTGACTGACAATGGTAAAGCCAAACCAACAAGGAAAGCCTAAGTAGTCCGGTGGCCTCCTGCCTCTTAATAACCTCTTGCAGTCTTCGCCACAGCGAGGAAACAATGTTGTTGATGGTTTGCTGATTTTGTCTGAACAGCTCCTGCTCGTCCGTGGTGTGCTGGAGGACGCGGGCCTGTGTCCTCTCGTTCTCTGGCTCCCACACGTTGACAATATGGGCCCACACAGTCTTGATGGCACAAAGGTTTGATCTATCATGTCAGCATTTTTCCTCACACGAGCCAGCAGTTGATATCACCACCTATCTAAAGCTTGTTATCTGACGCCGCTGTACAAGATGCAATGCAGCATATCTACCGAATATTAACTCTTTTTATCATGCCCTGAATGAAAGAAAATAGACAAATAATGTGACCACCACTTCGTATTTCATTCTCCCTCCCATACCTACCCTCCCTCCCCTCCCTCACCCCACTCTCGCACCATCATTCGTCCCCCCACCCACCTTCCCTTCTCTCTCTGGCCCCTCCCTCTCAGCTCCTCTTCCTCCACTGTGACTTGCGGCGCATAAAGAAGCCAGCCTGAGGCCCGGGGTACCGGATGATAGGTGATTATTTCTGACCACGACTGTACAGTGAGGTTGGATGATGAGGAAATAGAAAATGTGAGTACGTTTAAGTACTTGGATGTGTGATGAGTAAGGATGGAAGTTTGGAGGGTGAAGAGTTTGAAAGGGCACAACAAGGAAGAAAGGTTGCTGGTTCCTTAAAAGCAGTGATAAGAAACAGGGAAGTGAGCATGGAAGTGAAAAAGTTACTACATGACAGTATTGTGATACCAACTCTAACGTATGGAAGTGAACCTTGGACGTTGTTGGAGGGACAGAAGTCAAGAGTGAGAGCAGTTGAAATGAGTTATATGAATGGAGCCTGTGGAGTCACATGGAGAGACAGACTGACAAATAAGGATGTAAAGGAGCGTCTTGGTATGGATGTGGATGTGATAGGAAGCGTTAGGAGAAACACATTGATGTAGTTTGGCCATGTGGAGAGGATGGAGAGTGAGAGACTGACCAGGAGAATGTATGTGAATGAGGTGGAGGGGGAGAGAGGGAGGGTGAGGCCAAGGATGAGATGGAGGGATGGAGTGGAGAGGTATATGAGAGAGGGGGATGTAAGTTGGGAGCAGGGCAGTGAAATGGCAGGGGACAGGGCGACGTGGAGGCGATTTATTTTTGGTCACTCCGTATGGGATTAAGGCGTCTGGTTATGTATATATATATATATATATATATATATATATATATATATATATATATATATATATATATATATATATATATATATATTTGTGTGTATGTGTATGTATGTATCGCATCTCTACTACGCAAAAACAAAAAAAAATCTGTCTGGTAATCATTAGACAATGTAGTTTAATTTATAGTTTTTATTTTGCTTTAAACTATTACTCAACTCATTCAGTCCGGTGGAGTAATTTTCGTTTCATTCTTGCTGTTCCCAAACATTTATATTCATCATCCGAATGGTGCTTACCTGTGAAGAGATTAATAAGGATATACCTGACCCATCCACTTAGAAAAGCCACCCCTAAGCTGAACAAAATATTCTTGGAATGGCAAGAACGAAATAAGAAATACGTCATCGGAGTGAAAGGCTAAGGCTCCAATGCATCTCCTCCTTAGTGATTTATTCTTGGATGTGCCTGATTAATATAATTCTGTACGTTATTTATGCACAATATGGCGATATTAGATGGATTTATGTTACCCAGGGAAGAACAGTAAGGTGTACTACGCAAAATAAATTACTTAGGGAAAGGTGTTAGGGAGCCTCCTTAACCGACGAGAATATGGTTACCAAGTGTGACAACCACGCCGAGTCGAATCTTCTGATGAGTGTGTCGGAGGCTTCGTAACACCTCTTCTTTTGGGATTTAATTTGTGTGACACCTAAGTATTCTCTAATACGTTACTTAAACTGTTTATCGATACAGTTTACATCAATAGGAGCATAAATCACCAAGAAAGGGGTGCTACGGAATGCCCAAAGCTTAGAATACGACCCAAGAGCCGGGTGTGATTCTCAGACATATTTTCGATCCATTCCCTGTCACTGTAGATATATTTTTGCAGGATGAACTAGATAAGGAAAGATCCGACACTCCTTTCCTACTGTAATTTCGAAACTCAATATTTATTTATATATTTAGAGCAGGACAAAGAGGAGGATTCTACAGCCTTCTTGTCCCTACAGCATATCAAAATCCCTCTCGTAACCATGATATTCTTTTTGGAGGAGCAACAAAACACTGGACAAATACTGCGCTTTCCTTTCCTTGTCCTTCCTGCTAAATAAAATGCATAAACCTACGATAATTTGTTCTTGTAACCAATTTTTTTTTTTTTTTTTTTTTTTTTTTTTTGGAGGAACAAGAAGCCTGGGATAACTCTTGCTGTCTCCTTCCTTGTCCTTCCTTTAAAAACAAATCACAGTTGCGACAGGGAAGCGATCAAGTGTTGCCAAGGCAGCATTCCTCTCCGCTAACTCTAGATAAAACGTTTTTATTTAATAGTTCTTTCCACATCCAAGGACAAGGATACAGAGTTATTGTTATCTTTGGAGGTATTTAAAGTTTTAAAATTTTCCTGCAATTGCAAGCTGCATTCTAGCTGTTTCTTTTCTATTCTTTTCTTCTCTCTCTCTCTCTCTCTCTCTCTCTAGCGATATTTCTGGACTTGGCAGTAATGCGGCCTTTGTTTACCAACCGAAGTTCGATCGCGTCAGTGTCGAGATCCGCAAATATTCGTTTTCCTTTTTTTTTTTTTTTTTTTTTTTCTCATCGCCATTTAAGTACATCACCAGGTCTACTAACTCTCCTGACCTGACCTTCATACCCTAGTGACCTGACCTCCATACACTAGTCACCAGGCCTTCATAAACCCGTGACCTGACCTCCATACACTCGTGACCTGACCTCCATACACTCCTGACCTGACATCCATACACTCTTAGCATGAAGGTAAGAAAATTCAGAAATATTATTGGTTGGTGCAAAATGTTTAATGATTTGGATTAAAGGGCTTAGGAACAGCCTACAATGGTATCTTTTGTATGATATTATTTTGTAAATTAAAACTTCCCACATCCCTCTGGGAAGTTTTCCTGCTTTTGTCATTATTATTATTATTATTATTATTATTGTTGTTGTTGTTGTTATTGTTATTATTATATTAATTACCCGTATTATTATTTTAATTATCATTATTACTGTTATTATTACAATTAAGGCGCTCCAGTCAGATTGAGCCTGTGCAGGTTTATATCCAAGGAGTGGTTGGGGTTTATTGCTCACATAATGCCACTCATAGATGAGTGGGGCTGGTCAGTCAGCCCCGGGCTCCTATGCTCCTCATGGCAACACAGGATTGAATGATGGATGGATGGACGGATTAATACTAATTTTAAAACTGCGATATATCTAAGGCTATTTAGCCCTGAGTCTTCAAACTTGGTCAGCTTAGTCGGACAGCTGTCCGCTTCTTTTGGCCAAATATTGTAGCAGTCCATCAGCCGGATCTCCGGATAATAATCCGGAACACAGAAAAGTGAGTCAGCCCAACGCTCTTTAGACCTGCTTAAGCTAGGAAGCTTCGTGAGGTAATATTATGCACGGTCATGAACCACATTTTATTCATACTTCCTCGTCATAATGAAGCCTGAGTCCGCTTATTTTAACGTATATATTTATGCTGGAGGGGAAGACCGAGGATGAGAGGGAGGGATGGAGTGGAGACTGGAGGGGTCTATGTGAGGGGAGGTTACAAGTTGGAGGAAGGGCAGCGAAATGGCCGGGGACAGGGCGACATGGAGGGAATTTGTCTGTGGCAATCCCTTAGGGGATTAAGGCGTCTGGCTTTAGAAAGATGGATATGAATAAAGCCTACCACCTGTATTTACATCTACCGTAGTACACTGAAACGTTGCTTCATTGGTGAATGTATAACGCTGATGTTTGTGTTTATTAAATGAAATATTAGTAATCCAGACTTAATTCTTTAGTATGGTGACTCTCTCTCTCTCTCTCTCTCTCTCTCTCTCTCTCTCTCTCTCTCTCTCTCTCTCGTGCTGGTCAGAATTAATAACATCCATATATAACACAAAGAGACAACACCTGCTCATCACTGCATGCCGGAAAATAAAGCATTTTAATTGGCTCTTTTTACTCTAACTCTGCCTAAAATTGCCGTCTCTCCATTTTGAATATTTGACTTGTAACAGGGTATTAGCATGAAGGAGGTGCCAGTCACGAAACGTGCTATGGATATTACATAGAATCGCAGCGCTGTACTTTACTTTTTTTTCTTTCCTCTCTCTCTCTCTCTCTCTCTCTCTCTCTCTCTCTCTCTCTCTCTCTCTCTCCTACAGCCACGTTAAATAAGCTACAAAAGGACGTAAATTTGGACCACGTTAAAGTGAAAGGAGCATACACCTGTCACAAACCAAATCTTGAAGCAGGCAGAGAAACAGAGTAATGGATGGGGTTAGGTGGAGTATTCGTGAGGTTGCTTGGGTTGTGTGGCCTCAAACTGTGGGATGAGGTTGGTAAGAGTGTAATGGGGTGGTATGGGGTGGAGTGGGGTAATGGCTGAGGTTGGCTGGGGAAAAATGAATAGGTAAGGTAGGGTGACTGGGGTAAAAGGTAAGGTAGAGGGATTGGGGTAAAAGTAATAGGTAAGGTAGGGTGATTTGGGTAAAAGTAACAGGTAAAGTAGGGTGGTTAGGGTAACAAGTAAGGTAGGGTAATTAGGGTAAAAGTAACAGGTAAGGTAGGATGACTGAGGTACAAATAGCAGGTATGGTAAGGTAGAGTGATTGAGGTAAGATTATCATGTAGGGTAGGGTGAATAGGGGAAAAGTAACAGGTAAGGTAGGGTGATTAGGGTAAAAGTAACAGGTAAGGTAGTGTGATTGGTAAGGCAGGGTGATTGGGGTAAATTTTAACAGGTAAGGAAGGGTGATTGAGTATGACGAGGATACATGACGTAGGGGTGGATAATGGGAGGTTGTCTGAGGTAGTATGGAGCAAAATTGGGAGGTGAGAATAGGTGGGTTCGATGGGGTGGAATGGGGTAATGGTGGGGTTTGTTAAGGTGGCTTGGCTTAGAACTGAAAGGTGATATTGGGTATCTTTCTATGAGGAGGTTGTATGGGGTGGGACGGGATGGGGTAGTGACGGGTTTGGTTGGGGTGAGGTTGGGTAGAGTATGGTGGGATTGTGTGGGGTAGCGTTGGGTAATATCGCGGTTGATTGGGGTAGTATGATTAATATTGGCAGGTGGGGTTGGGTATATTTGGGTATGGCATGGTTGGATGGGGTGGAGTGGGGTAATGGCGGGGTTGCCTGAGGTGGTTTGGGGTAGAATTAATGGGTAAGGTAGGCTAGAGAAAGATGGGGTTGCATGGCTTGGAATGGGTTGTTGGTGGGGTTGCTTGGGGTTATGTGGGGTAAAACTGACAGGTGAGCTGGTGGGGTGGGATGCTAGAGAAGGACTTAAGAACATAAGAGGATAACTGCAGTAGGTCAATTGTCTCATGCTAGGCAGCTCCTACAAGAGTGACTAAACTAACAGAATAAGACAAAGATAACAAAGAGGGAGGCTCTTAGCATTTTTTATTTATTTATATATTTTTTGGCTTTGCTTTGACTTACCCATGCAAAATTGTGAGACTAGAGAAAAAGCATTAACCATCCATGCATCAACCGAAAAAAAAAAAAAAAAAAAGTAAAGTAAGGTAATTAACAAACAACAGAAACCATCAGTGAAGAGAATCAAGCAAACAATAAAATGAAGCAACAATAACAACACCAACGGCAACAACAGCAACGACAACAACAACAACAACAATAACAACAACAACAACAAGATGACAGGGCAAAGGATAAACATTCTTAGAAACCATTGTACCCTGTTTTGTGTACGAATGTGGGAGGTGAGACGAGGGAGCGAAGGGGAGAGCGGGTGGGGGAGGAGATGGGGAGAGAGAGAGGAGGGAAGGGGAGAAGGAAGGGAGGGAACTGGAGAGGAAGAGAGGGAGAAAGTAGGGTAGGCGAGAGAGAAAAAAAGCAAGGGGTGGAGGGGGGGAGAGAGGAGTTAGAGGTAGAGGGGGGAGGAGAAGATGGAGGGGAGGGGGAGGGAAATGAGGAGGGGGAGAGAGAAGAGGAGGGGAAGTACGAGGATGGGAAGGTGGGGGAGGAGAGAAGAGCGATGAAGGGGGAGAAAGAAAGGGATTGAGAAGGGAAGGGAAAAATAATGAGGGCGACGGGTGGTTGTGGGGAGAATGGAGATGGAGAAGAGGAGAGAGGAGGGAAAGGACGAAAGGGGAGAAGGGGGGGATGGGAGGGGAGGAGAAGAGGGAGAGGAACGTGGGGAGAAGAGGATGTAAGAAGACAAGGAAGGTTCAGGAGAGAATGGGAAGTTGGGTAGAAGGAGGGGAGGGGAGGGGAGGGGAGGGGGAGGAAATAGTTGTAGGAAGGAAAGAAGGAAGGAAGAGGACGGGGAGAGAACGGGGAGGAGGAGGGAGAGAAGGGGTAGAGATCAGGGAGGAAATGGTCTTAGGAAGAAGGGGAGAGGGAAGGGAGGGGAAGGAAAAGTGGAGATGAGAGAGTGTGGGGATGGGGAGGGGGAGGGGGGAGGAAAGACCAGTAAGAAGAAATGGAGGGGAAAACATAAGTGGGAGGAAGAAGAAGAAGAAGCAGGAGAGGGAGGGGGAAAGGGAGAGGGGGAGAGGGAGAGGGAGAGGGAGAGGGGGAGAGTGGAGGAAATGTTTGTAAGAAAAAGGAAGGGGGGAAGAGGGGAGGGGGAAAAAAGAGAAAGGAAATTGCTGTTTGAAGAAAGGGAGAGGAAGGAAGGAGGGAAGAATGCATGGGGAAGGGGAGGTGTGGAGGGGAGGTTGGAGGAAGGAAGAAAAGAGGGGACACAGGGGAGGCGAGGGAGGCTTGGGGAGGGAGAGGAAACAGGAAGGAAGTAGCTATAGGGAGAAAGAGAAAGGAGGGAAGGAAAGGGTAAAGAGTAAGGGGAGTGTGAGCTAAGGGTGAGGGGAGGAGGAGGGAGGGGAAGGTTGGGGAGGGAGGGGGAGGGAAGAGATGACACAACAATCCTTCTTCATTACCTTATTTCTCTCTCTCTCTCTCTCTCTCTCTCTCTCTCTCTCTCTCTCTCTCTCTCTCTCTCTCTCTCTCTCTCTCTCTCTCTCATATTTCTTTGTGTGTGGCTTCTAGTTTAAAACATTAATAGCAAGAGAGAGAGAGTGAGTGAGAGAGACAGACAGACAGACAGACAGGCAGCCAGAGTGACAGACACACACACACACACACACACACACACACACACAGAACAGACAAGCACAGATAGAGGAACAGACAGACAGACAGAGAAGCGTTTTTTTTTTTGCCTCTTCCATATCTCCAGACAGTCTTACTCAGCTTGAGAGAGATTATTTTACCTGGAGGAGAGCGATACATTATTATTATTATTATTATTATTATTATTACTACTACTACTACTACTACTGCTGCTACTACTACTACTACTACTACTACTATTGTTATTATTACTATTATTATTATTATTATTATTATTATTATTATTATTATTGTTGTTGTTGTTGTTGTTGTTGTCCCTTCAATACTAAGATGCTGAAGGAAATCGTCTGAAGGTAGCAAAAAAATCGTCCTCGGTCTGATGGGGTTCTCTCTCTCTCTCTCTCTCTCTCTCTCTCTCTCTCTCTCTCTCTCTCTCTCTCAGTATCTCTAGCGAGGAAGCATGCAGTCAATGTGTATCCTATATAAATCTTTTAAATATTTCCCAAAAAGGATTTCTTTTTCCATAGCAACTTCCTACTTCCCCAGCAGATGAAATAATATTGACTGTTTTATTTTTTTTATTTTCTATATTTTGACGCCTCTGTTGTCGAAATTATAAACAAGTAGGAAGTTATGGGTGTAATTTAGAGCCAGGATTCCAGGAGTATAAGTGGTGAGTGGATGAGTGTGTGGCCCTT
>NC_136992.1:3532500-3552500 GCF_032717465.1 Coenobita brevimanus | reverse complement strand
ATGATGATGATCGTCTCATTTATAATGATATAATACTTTTGTGACCATATTGGATTTCATTACTTTCCTGATATATGGCATCTCGAAAATAACAGGACCCACCTTATTTATTTTTGCAACACGTTTTCTTACTCCCTCATCAAAACTGGATGCGCTTATGTGTAAGAAACGAAACATGTAGAGGGAGGGAAGAATGAGTGTGTAGGTGTAGGTGATGGTGGTGAAATAGTGTGAGTGTGAGTGAAGGTATGGGTGTAGAAGCAAGTGCCTAATTTTGACAGGCCACATGTAATTATTTCAAATGATTTTTAGTTTGCATCCCTCTCTGCAGCGTAATTACTGTACTATTTTCACCTAAGCCGACTCCGTTCCCTCTTTACCCCTGCACAATTGTTGACTCTATACAGGGGTTTTATCCGCCCCTGTGTGGAGTACAACTCTCATGTGTGGGGAGGCTCCCCACATACAGCTCTTCTCAATAGGGTGGAGTCAAAGGCTTTTCGTCTCATTAACTCTCCTCCTCTTACTGACTCCCTTCAACCTCTGTCTCTTCGCCGTACTGTTGCATCTTTATCTCTTTTCTATAGTTACTTCAGTGGTCACAACTCCTCTGAACTGTCTGCATGCATTCCTCCACCTCTACGACGGGCGCGTAGCACCCGTCTAGCAGCAAACTCTCATCCCTTTTCTGTCCAACTCTCTAATGCAAGAGTTAACCGTTACTCACAGTCCTTCATTTATGCAACAGGTCAACTCTGGTACTGTCTCCCTCTGTTTGTATTTCCTGCTTCCTATGATCTCCAGTCTTTCAAACGCAGTGTGTCCAGGCATCTCGAAATGATCGGATCTTGAATTTGGCTCTCTCTGGTATTTTGTTTTTCTCTTGGAAGGAACAACAATTGCAGGCTAGCGGCCTTTGGTTCCTTCTTCCTTGCATAAAAAAAAAAAAAAAACTAAACTTGTCCTAAAATTGCCATCTCTCCGTCTTGAATGCTGAGCTGTAACGGGGAGTAGCGCCAGAACATGATGCTTATCACGAAGGAGTGCTATGGAAAAGGTGGAGAGCCATACCATTGTCTCTTTACCACCGAACTAAGTGAAGTGAACAGCAAATGGACACAAATCCGGGCCAAAGTGGAAAAAAAAAAAAGTATAGTCAGTACTGATACGGAAAGGTCAGATATGTTTTAGTATTAGTGGTAGTAGTAGTAGTAGTAGAAGTAGTAGTAGTAGTAGTAGTAGTAGTAGTAGTAGTAGTAGTAGTAGTAGTAACTGTTGTTGTTGCCGCAGCCCAGGTTAATCTGAGACGTGAACCTGGTGGAAAGCGATATGAACCTGCCCTTCTTCAGCAGTCCACCATCGTCCTTTAGGGGGTTAGGGAGTTGAGAGGCATTTGTATAACCAGGCATTGGGGCCACATGGTTATATTAGTGCCACCACATGAAGGCGTCCCTCTGCAGCACCCAGACGTGTTTTATCATCTTCACACGCTTCAGAAAGTTACCGTCAGATACTTAGGGGTTCCCCACACCTTCTCGGACTATCTTAAACACTTTAAACCGATGATGTGCTTTATTGTTTTATTCTGAATACCTCCAAACCCTATCTTTCTTAGTTTGTCATTCTAGCTTCTTACTCTCTCACGCACTTCCCTTCACTCTCTCTAGTAGTCTCTCCATTTGCCACTTCTGGTTTACTGCCATGCACTTCCCTTTCCAAGCCACCCTGCTACTGCCTCCCTATCATGCACCATCCTCCTGTTGCTCCCTTCACTTCCCCCGGTCATGTAGTTTCCCTGTATCCATGGCAGAGTGAATGACCGAGCAGCCTTGATATCATTTCACTGCTGTTACCCCTAGCGCTTATCATGCACCCTCCCACTGCCTTGTATCTGTGACGTCAGTGAATGGCCTCTGACTATCTCTCATTGCTAAGCACTTTACTTATTGTTTTACTACTACTGCTACTACTACTACTGTTACTACTACTGCTACCACTGCTGCTGCTGCTGCTATCATTACTACTACTACTACTACTATACTACTACTAATACTAACACCACCACCATTACTGCCACTGGTATGTTGATGATGATGATATGTATAATCGATCAATTTTAACTCTTCACGAAACATGTCATGTGCTTGAGCTGATTTCCCCCCAGCAAAAGAAATAAGCATGCACCTCTTCAGCACCTTTTTTTTTGGGGGGGAGGGGGGGTATTATGTGGTATTATGGCCACTATGACTGTGTTTTTTAAAGTAAGATCTGAGTGTTAGAAATAAAGGCTGTGTTTGTTTAATTAAAGCTGAGTGTTTGAAATAATGGTGTGTGTGTGTGTGTGTGTGTGTGTGTGTGTGTGTGTGTGTGTGTGTGTGTGTGTGTGTGTGTGTGTGTGTGTGTGTGTGTGTGTGTGTGTGTGTGTGTGTGTGTGTTTAGTAAGAGTTGACTTTAAAATAATAGCTGTGTTTGTTTCATGTCTTTTTCTTGTCCCACTAGGCTCTTTTTCTTTTTCTTTTTTTTTTTTTCTTTCAAGCTGATGAGAAAGTCCTTGAGGTGGAGCAGCAGGTAGTAAGGAGGAAGTAGGGGTAAGCAGAGCGTGAACAAATAAGCGTGAAGGGTAGAAATGTGAGCGTGACCTGTTTCCCACCCACATCCCCTACCCCCTTCATGCTCTAAACGGGTCAGGGTAAGGGAGGAGGGGATTCAATGTCAGTGTCTGGTTCTAACTCCAAATAATTTAAGGCCAGTTCTAAATACTTGAAACTAGAACCAGCAAAGTCTGTGTGATCCTAGCAATGTAATTTAGACAGAATTATACTCTGTTCACTGTAACTAGGTGTAAAATTGCCATCTCTCCATCTAGAATGCTGAGCTATAAAAAAGAGGTTAACATACAAACATGGTACTAGTCACAAAGAAGTGCTGTGATAATGCTACAAGGTCATAGTATTATCTGACACTGAGCTGCGGGAAAAAGACTGCAATTGGACGAAAATTCTCAGCTAAGCTAAAATAAATGAACAATATTATATATATATATATATATATATATATATATATATATATATATATATATATATATATATATATATATATATATATCCACTTACTTGATGTAGTGCTGCTCTCAGGTGTCTGCCCTTTCCGCTCCTCCGTCCTTCTTTCCTTCCATCCTCTTCTGTCTTTCTTTCCTTCATTCTTTCGTCGTCCTTCTGCCTACGGGTGACTTTACACTCTTCTGTCTTTCGTTCCTTCATTCTTTCCTCTTCCTTCTGCCTGTGGGTGACTCTGCACTGAGTGACAAGCCAAATGGTTTCCTGTACAACAACAGGAAACCATTTACTACGCTGGGTGATAACCATATAACCAAATTATGGCGCCTGGTGGTTTAGTGGATAATTGTGGCGCTCCAATCGGATTGAGCCGGTGAAGGTTTATATCCAAGGGGTGGCTGGGGTTTATTGCTCATGTGATGCCACTCAGGGATGAGTGAGGCTGGTCACTCTCATCTTAAATGTCAGGACCATCTTGCCTAGCCCCGGGCTCCTACGCTCCTCATGGGGCGAAGTAGGATTGGATGATGGATATATATATATATATATATATATATATATATATATCGGTGCTTGGGAAAAAAATCGAACTGTAGAGCTGGAATGTTAATGATTCTGTAGTTCGTTCATTTTAACTTGGCGGAAATTTTTGTCCTTTTGCAGCTAATTTCCCGTAGCTAAATGGTAGAATAAAACGATACCACGGCTCAGCATCCTCTCCATAGCACTTCTTCGTGACTAGCTGTTTTGCGGGCTCTGCCTTTGGTTTCTTCTTCCTCGCATTAATAAATAAAATAAAAAAAAAGCACCATATTCCAGTGTTAAGCTATTGTCACAGCCCAGCGTTTAAAGATGGAGAGATGATAATTTTACCTCTATATACTTTTTACTCTAACTTGGCCTAAAATTTGCCATCTCTCCACCTTGAATGCTGAGCTGTAGCAATAGATGCTAGTCAAGAAGAAGTGCTATGGAAAGGAGGTAAAGCTGTAGTACCGAAATTACTTTTTCTGCCAACGAATAAAGTAAAATAAGCTGCAAATGGACGAAAATCTGGGCAAAATCAGAATAAAGAGTTATAATTAATGTTTTAGCTAAATTGTTTGCTCTCAAAACTGTGTCAGAAGTTACTGTGTTTGAGAGAATTGTGCTGTGTAGGTGACTGCTGACTGTTGATTGTTGACTGTTGCTTGTTAACTGTTGCTTGCTGACTGTTACTCGACTCTCACTTGCTCCTATTACTCGCTGACTGTTACTTGCTGGCTGTTACTCGTTGACTGTTACTCGTTGACTGTTACTCGTTGACTGTTACTCGTTGACTGTTACTTGCTGACTGTTACTTGCTGACTGTTACTCGCTGACTGTAACTTGCTGACTGTTGCTTGCTGACTGTTGCTTGCTGACTGTTGCTTGCTGACTGTAACTTGCTGACTGTTGCTTGCTGACTGTTACTTGCAGGTTGTTACTTGCTGACTGTTACTTACTGACTGTTATTCGCTGACTGGTACTTGCTGACTGGTACTTGCTGTTATTAGCTGACTGTTACCTGTTTCCTGTTACTCTTTTCCTGTTACTAGCTTCCTGTTACTCACTTCCTGTTACTCGTTTGCTTTTCAGGTGATTTACGTCCGGCTGACTCAGGGCTGACTCTAGATTCCATTCTCTGCGATAAATCTCTGGTTGAAAAGTCAGAGAGAAAAAAAAGCACCGCACTCTGGTCGTCCGCCCGTCTGTCTGTTTGTCTTTCTGTCTGTCTGTTTGTCTGTCTATCTGCCTGTTTGTATCTCTGCCTGTCTGTCTGCCTGTCTGTCTGTCGGCCTCAACTGTTTATTCTGATGTCTAGAAATTAACTTCAGGTCGTTTCAGGTCACTTCAGATTATATTAAAGCACTTCAGGTAACTTCAGGTCGTTTTTAATTAACCAGGTAATTTTAGTTCGCTTCAGGTAACTTCAGGTCGATTTTTAGTCAACCAGGTCGTTTGAGTTCGCTTCAGGTAACTCCACATTGCATTTCATTAACCAGGTCACTTTATTTCGCTTCAGGTAAATTCAGGTCGTTTCAGCTAATCAGGTCGTTTTATTTCACTTCAGGTAACTGCTGGTCGTTTCTAATTAACTAATTATTTCGCTCAGGTAACGCCAGGTCCGTTTAATCCATTCGAGGCGACCGAAGAAGGTTCAGGTCGAGCCACTGAAGCTGTATGTGTGTGTGTGTGTGTGTGTGTGTGTGTGTGTGTGTGTGTGTGTGTGTGTGTGTGTGTGTGTGTGTGTGTGTGTATGTGTGTGTGTGCCCCTTTTTTTTTTGACAACGTACAGTGTCCACCTTCAAAGTGTGCTTCTCACCCTGGCAACCTGTAACATGTATTAAGTTTTCTGTCTTCACACACACACACACACACACACACATACACACACACACACATACACAGTAAGTTAGATATACTGAGGGAATGATTAAATAAATGATGGATAGATAGTCTTAACTTTACACACACACACACACACACACACACACACACACACACACACACCTGACACACATTGCACCCCTCCTCACCCTCTTATCCTTATCAGTCCCCTCCTACCTCTTTCACCAGGCCTCCATTTCTTATCACTGTCTCCCTCTGTCTGTCTGTCTGTCTGTCTGGGGTCATATGTAGGAAGGATCTTAGTAGTAGTAGTAGTAGTAGTAGTAATAGTAGTAGTAGTAGTAGTAGTAGTAGCAGTAGTAGTAGTAGTATTGTTACCGTTGTTGTAGGTAATGTTTTATTATTATTCTTAATTGGCCTATTTATGTATTCAAAAAAGCAAGTATCCGTAGATGTTAATTATTATTAGCAATTATTTATTTCGTCTTACCCTTCACGCAAGTCTGAAAGCTTATACTTTTAAGGTGGCGCCAGGATTCCGAGGGCTGGAATTGTGAGTGAACGAGAGTGTGGCCCATTCAACTAGGTAAATTTTTAGCTAGCTTCTCTCTCTCCCCCCCCCTCTCTCTCTGCACCCTACCTCACCCTACCTGTAGGTAGAAAAAAAACTGTAGATGATGATGATGATGATGATGATGATGATGTTGACGATGATTTTACTCTAATTTCATTATCAAATGCATGGTAACTGTGTGAATGAAGATCACTGCAATGACAAGCAATCACAGGCACAGCTCAGTCTTAGGACAGTTTTTAAATACTGACCCAGTGAGTCGCTAAGCACTTGGCCAGTATCTCACCATCGTTTTTTTTTTTTCTCTCTTGTGTTTTCGTGTCAGTGTATCCAGCTCAGGTCTTTGGCGGTGCTGATAATTGTTGTAGCCCGAGGTTCATCGGAAACTGGAACCCGGTGGACTGCAGGCTGAGGATGCTATTCTCTGGTAGGCCACCATTCTCTCCCCAGGGGATAGCGAGGGAGTTGAGGGATGTTTGTGTAACTTGGCAGCTCCACCACCCAGTTATATGGGTGCGGTGACACGAAGGCATCCCCTTTCAGTATCAGTTCATAGGTAAAATAAACAAGTAAATTTATAAATAAATAAATAAATAAATAAACACAATTCTCATTTGAATGTTCACGGTAGATTTAGAATATCGTGTGAGGCCACATCCCAGGGTGGATTCCCCGGGATCCTCCCCTGGAAGTAGAGGGGTTACCTGGGATCTCACCTGGCCTAAAACCTAGTACGGATATTGATCTCCTGCTGTGCAATATATCGTTTTCCTAGGTAAAAAAAAAACAAAATCTTTGACCTTGTGCTAGGGACAAACATACAGGCACACAATTCACACACACACACACACACACACACACACACACACACATACACACATTTGAGTGGACAATTACAAGACTCTATCATCACCATTAACAAGTTTCATTTAATAATTATTCATGGTAATTCTGAAGAAGTTTTATATGTGTGGTAAAATTGTAGTACTTTTATAAAGAATCCATAATTCGAAATAGTGACGGCGTTAGTGAAAAGGAATCTTATAATGAAATCAATTGTTGAGGTCATAGCTGCGACACTGGTGGATGATATGGGTGATTACATTTCGAGTCGGTATTGATTACTTTACTGACCAATCAGGCTGGTATCGATTACTCTTACCCGCCACTCACATTTAATCGAATAGGAAAGATTTTACATATATTTCAGGAGGTTCATTGGGTTGAAGTTAAAATCACGTAACTCGTAGTATCGGTATCAGTAATCGATAGCACGATACTGGCCAAGAAAGTAATCGGTACCGTGTCGAAATGCAATCACTGGCATCGCCCATCACTACCGCCGCTTTTACTTTCATTATTATTAATTTATTTGCAAACATTTCTTTTATGTGAGAGTCGTTTTGGATTATTTATTCTGTTCATATAAAATGCTGTAATGCTAGTAATATAAAAGGTAAAGTTTTTCAACGTTACAATAGATTATATATGAAATTGTTGGTTGATTATTATACGTTTTTGTGACTAACATTCCACTGACTCTATGAAATTATACTTTATGACAAAAACATAAAGTCACATATTAGTATGATATGGCTTCCTCATTCACAGTGGTTTGTTTCCCTTCCTTCAACTCTCCTCTTCATATCTTTCTCCACTCTTCATTTTTTATCCGCATTCCTCCTTCACTTAAAAGAATGTGTGCGTGTGTGTGTGTGTGTGTGTGTGTGTGTGTGTGTGTGTGTGTGTGTGTGTGTGTGTGTGTGTGCAAACCCTCATTCGTTCTTCAAGGCAAGCCAGTGTCGGGTTGTTTGCGGAAATGTCTGCGGTCTGCATTCTCGTAACTCACACCCTTGTTGGTCTTCCCCCCTGTCCTTCCCCTCCCACCCCCTCCCCTTCCCCTTCCTACCCACACGCCTTCCCCTCTCCACCTCATCTCCACCCCACCCTATTCCTCCCCCACCTTTATCCCTCCCATCCCTTCTACCCTTCCAACCCCACCTCATCCCACCTCTCCCCCTTCCCTTCCATTCCATCCCTTACCACACACCATCCCATCCCTCCCACACCCTCCCTAACCCCACACTTCCCCTCCCCCGACCCACCCCCACCCCAACCCTCCTTGCAAAACTTTGGGAGGGGGAGGGAGGCATCATAACGGTAAAAGTGCAGAAGGTTTAGGATGTTAAAGAAAATATGATAATAGTTAATTTTATCACCGTCATTATTCTGACTATATTTCACTGTTTACAATGGACTGAGAAGGATACATCGTTCTAATTTGTGTTGGTTGAAAATAATAATAACGATTTTATCATCAATTTTTTTTCTTCATCTTTTTCTCCTCCTCTTCCTTCTTCATCATCATCATCATCATCATCTTCTTCTTCTTCTTCTTCTTCTTCTTCTTTTTCTCTTTCTCCTCCTCCTCCTCCTCCTCCTGTGCAATTTTCACGTTATGTCCACAGACGTCTCTTTAACTCAGTGTACCCGTACGTAACGTCATGCCGCAGTTATTTGTTAATTTGATTACTTTCTCTTTCAGGTTATTCAAACTGGTAGCTAATAGAGAAAGTATTATAGAATGGAATTTCCTTTTCAATCTTGCCTATGAAATTTCCATGTCAGTTTTTCCATGTTGCATGGTGGTTCTTCTCACATTATCCTGGAGGGTTTGTGGGGGGGGGGGAGCCTTCTTGCTTTACTATCCTTATCCTTTAGCATGTAGTGTTAGATCTTGCAGTCATAGTCTACTCTGTAACAAACAGCCTTGATAGGACCATAAGGTCTGTTGCTGTTTGTTTTCCTTTGTATTCCTCCTCCTCCTCCTCCTCCTCCTCCTTTTTCTTCTTCTTTTATTGAAGTTATTACCAGAATTAACAATAAGTAATCGAAAACACAAAACTTGGCGATGGTATCTACCTACCTACCTACCTATCTATTTATCTATCTATCTATCTAATCTGAGAAGAACTAACTCTACACCAGCAATTGGCTCACCTGGTAGAAAGGTGGCCTGGAGTCCTAACGGACCCAGGTTCAAATCCCCGCTGGGGCAGGGAACAGTTTAAGGATTTGAATTTCATTAAAATCAGGCTTTACTGACCTACCAGAAGAACCGCCGACATGTCGTAAAAATATCCCCGCTAATACCAGTACACCAGTCCTGTATGAGACAGCCCTAGCATGTATTCAATATGGACGGTGGGTGTTAGCGCCGAAGTGGTGACATGTAGAGGTGTATGGTATGTAGGAGGACTGCTGGGCCTTGATTGGGGCTTGATGGCAGGCTTTGAAGCCTATGCCCAGAGTCGGACACATAAAAAAAAAAAAAAAAAAAAAAAAATCCTATGCCAGCAGCTCTTCATTACGTTTTTTTTTTTTTTTCGTTTTTTTTTTTCTTGTTACTACCAGACGATTTGCTTACTGTGCGAGAAGGAACAATAAAAGTAAAGGGGTTAGCAAATGCTGCCTCTGACAAACTGAAGCTGTGTTTTGCAAGCCCTAAAGAGCATCTGATTAGCAGGGTCGAGTAACACCACTTCTATCAATGGGGAGGTGGCCAGAGAGAGAGAGAGAGAGACCTCGCAGTGCTTGAGGCTTGGGTATAGGTGAGGAAGGCTTTGGGGGTGCAGAGAGAGAAGTGCTTATGGATACTGCGTTTTCTCCCGGTTATTGTGGCTGGCTGTGTTTGTGGGCAAGAGATTCACTGTGCCACCCAGGGAACCGTGACTGGGTGCGAATATTAAACACATGAAGGGACATATTACTGAACCCTCTTCAGTGGCTGCTCCTAGGTTGGATTGAACCCATTGAGGAGAATTGTCCTCCTTTTACCTGAACTTTACATAGATTTTCATTCTTTTGCAGATTATTTCATGTAGCTCAGTTGCAGTAAAAGTCAATACTGAGGCTCTACATCTTTTCCATAGCACTTCTTCGTGACTAGCGCCATAATGAAGTGTTAATCTGTCATTGCAACTCGGAAATCAAAATGGAGATGGCAATTGTAGGCCAAATTAGAGTGATGGGAGTATAGTAGACGTGTCAGGTATACACATGACTGTCGGTGGTTCAGGGAGCAAAAGAAAAAAAAAAAGAAAAATACCAGTACGTCGTTGGAATGAAAGGATTAAACACTTTTTATAAATACTTTTTATTATAGAAGCATAAACAAGAATATACGTAATAGCATATACCGTCATCCTGTAGTTACAATCAGGTATTCTCTAAAAAATAAAAGGTAGTGCTGGCCGCATTCTTTCTCATACACCGTTCACTGTTACGGTACTGAGTTAGGTGTACTGAATCCAATGTTACGGTACAGAATTAAATGTACTGAATCCAATGTTACGGTACTGAGTTAAGTGTACTGAATCCAATGTTACGGTACTGAATTAAGTGTACTGAATCCAGCGTTACAGTACTGAATTACGTGTACTAAAGCCGGGATTATGTTGGGTCCAAAATGATAAAAAGATCAGAAGGGTATACGTTTTCTTTCGTAGTGAGTGACCTTGCTGAGTGGGTGAAAGTGAAAAGCGTTGGTGTTTTTCTGTTTTCTTTTGTTTTCATGGGTGAAGTGGCTCTATAAATAAAAGATAAGAAGGAAAAAAGTGTAGATGCTATGGTCTGTGAGAGGGAGCTTCAGGGCTGTGAGAATAACTGCGTGGCCCATCTTCTTCCTTGTTTCTTGGTCACTCCCTCACCCCTTCCTTAGGTGGGATAAAAAATGATGATAATGGTAATGATGATGATGATGATGATTGATGGATGATGCTGACGATGATGACTGATGGATGATGCTGACGATGATGATGATGATGATGATGATGATGATGCGTGATGGATGAAGATGATAATGATAATGATGATGATGATGATGATGAAAAAGAAAAATGCAAGAAGTCTGTATAATGTTTTCTTTTTCCGGAGAAAGTTTAAGAAATGAGCAACAATAAAGATCCGTTCATTTGCAGTGCTTGGTAACACTGTGTTTGGAAGTACGGTACTAGAGGTCACAGACAGGGAAAAAAAATGTTGATGATGATGATGATGATGATGATGATGTCGATATGAAATAGCTAACCGTAACCCTCTCACACCTGTTGTTACTTCTTTATTACTACGGTCAGGCGATTTTATTCAAGTGCATGTATATTCACTGGGCATAATGTTGTCTAGAAGTAATGTTGCATATGTTTATGTATATTATTAGATTTCCGCAGCTGTTTATGTGGATGTGAAGCAATACCACGTCACAGAAAGGACTTAACTTTAAACATACGCAAGTAATATTACAGAATAATTATGTGTATCATGCTGACTACGGAATGTAACTGATTGACTATTACCATCGCCACCACCACCACCACCTCCACCAGCGATCTACTACTACTACTGCTACTACTACAACTGTTATTACTTTAGTAGTAGTAGTAGTAGTAGTAGCAGTGGTAGTAGTAAAAGAAACACGGAATTAAAAATAGCCCTATTGATCATGTGTAGGCTCGTAGCTCCAAGACAGAGGGGGTCGTTATATTCCAACCCCCCGCCCGCCCTCCCGCCTAGCCGATTGAGGTCACGTGCCGCACAGATTATTTTGATCATTTACTCAATATTATTTGCGTTTATTATTTTATTGTCAAGGTAATTTAGCCAGTGCAGTTAGCCAGGGTAAATCTGTGGTTAAATTAAGTCATATGAGGAAGTTGTTAGCGTGCTTTTGAGTTTTTTTTTTTTTTTCAGTTTATTTCCTAAGATTTTATTTTTGGATTTCGTCTCTCCCTGGTGGTAGATTCTCTCTCTCTCTCTCTCTCTCTCTCTCTCTCTCTCTCTCTCTCTCTCTCTCAAATTTTCCATCCGTAAAGCAAGGCCATTCAGTCTAGACATTCAAGGCGAGGATGACCAGTCTTTGTTCCCTGAGCCGCATTAACCCCAACCACACCTTGGACTTACGGTTGTACTCAAAATGGCGTAGGAGGCTACGTACACCCATTTTCCAAGCGATTTATCATGGCTGTTACACCTCCATATTCTGTCGCGCACACACACACACACACACACACACACACACACACAGAACAGACACTTAGCATCATTAACATAAGGATAGTCTGATGTGATGTATTATTAACAGGATTATAACCAAGAAGGAACACTCAGGGTGAAAGACCTGCGCCCACCAACAGGTCTAAAGGCAGAATATTTGACTTTACCTTGAGACCTTGATCTTCGACTGATTACTCTCAAACTCATATTACTTCTATCTCACCTTACCCTCATCCCGTCCCCCAAGTTTGGTATAAATTGGATAAAAACTGTTTGCTTATTCTTAATCAAAGCTTCACCTAGCTTGTATCCTGACCTTTGACCTGTTGCTCTAAAAAGCTATTGGTTTACTCATTGGCTGACCATCAACCCTTCCACCAAGTTTAGCTAAAATGGGATAAATGTTTGAGTTATTTTGTTCACACACACACACACACACACACACACACACAATCACGATCCGGCTATCTAATTAGCTTTATGTGAAGTAAGCCTCTCTCACTCCTCTCGTCCGCCTTCTCCGCTCTCTCTCTCTCTCTCTCTCTCTCTCTCTCTCTCTCTCTCTCTCTCTCTCTCTCTCTCTCTCTCCGTCTCTGTCTATCGATCTATCAATCTAATTAACTTTATGCTTAGTAAGCCTCTCTCTCTCTCTCTCTCTCTCTCTCTCTCTCTCTCTCTCTCTCTCTCTCTCTCTCTCTCTTTATCTATCTCTGTCTCTATCTATCGATCTATCAATCTAATTAGCTTTATGCTTAGTAAGCCTCTTTCTCTCTCTCTCTCTCTCTCTCTCTCTCTCTCTCTCTCTCTCTCTCTCTCTCTCTCTCTCTCTCTCTCTTCATTCCCACCAAGAAGAAATAAAAACAGAAACGAATGATAATCAAAGAACAAATTTTCACTATAACTTGGCCCAGGTTTTCTTTCGTTTTTTTTTTTCTTTTCCTTTTATTCGTGTAGTTTAGAGGCAGATAAGGCAATACTACGGCTATACTAATTTTTTGTAGCACTTCTTCGTGACTAGCATCGTATTCTTACAGTATAGTTTTCTGTTGCTACAAGTCAGCACTGAATATGTGTATATGGTAATTTTAGGTCAAGTTAGAACAAGAGTAGTAGTGGAAGTAATAGTTGTAGCATGGGTAGCAATAGTAGTAGTAGTAGTAATAGTAATAGTAGTAGTAGTAGTAGTAGCAATAGTAGTAGTAGTAGTAGTAGTGAGATATGGGTGGCCAGTAGTGAACATACCTCAACACTGCCTGTGGCACTGCCGTTGATGCAAACCATGCAATAGTTTACATGGTTTGCAAGAAGAGAGGCTTTGTTTGCATTCGACATCATGAAGTACGCGACCTCTCCTCGAAAATGCTACAGGAAATATGCCATGATGTCACCACAGAGCCAGTTCTGTACCTCTGAACGGTGAGCACTTCATCCACAGATCATCAAATACATCACATGATGCAAGCGTGGATGTCAGTGCTCGAAGTTTCCGGATACGTGGTTAGAGGGCTTTCTTCGACATTGGGATATTTGATCCTATGACAGCATGTCATCGTGAACTGTTTCTCGAGGCTGCACACAAAAGGAATGAGCCAGGAAAAAACAGAAACTATCAAAAAGGGATCCAACATGTGGACCACGGTCAGTTCACTCCCCTTGTGTTCACACCATCAGGTGGGATGGGTCCAGAGGCGGTGAGATTCTACTCGAGACTGGCAGAGGTTCTTTCTGAGAAGAAGCATCAACCCCATAGTTCTGTTATGGCCTGGATGAGATGTCGATTGTCATTCTCCCTCGTGAGGTCTGTCTGCAATGCTAGCCTCAGGAGCACAAGATCATCAGCCCTCAGGCCTGTCTCTCTGGCGGATATGGATTACAAAGCTACTGGGGTCGAGAGTCGCATAGACCACCTACTTCAATAGATCAATGTCTTTAGTAGCACTGTAATGTTAATATAAAGTAATAAAAGTAGTAGTAGGTGGTCGGCCTGGGGCCGACGGATTGTAATTTGTGGGTTGGTGTTAACCTTCACATTATAACCGCAAATGGTGATCTGTATTATGAAGCTAGGTTTTGATCTTCACAGAATAATTCCCAATCGGATGGAGGTGATTCAAGAAAAAAACAATAGTAGTAGTAACAGCAGCAGCACCACCACCAGCAGCAGTAGTAGTAGTAGTAGTAGTGGTAGTAACAGCAGCAGCAGTAGTAGCAGTAGTAGTAGTAGCGGTAGTAGAAGTAGTAGCAGTAGCTGTAGTAGTAGTAGTCCAAAATACAGGAGTACAGTGCCTGGTTGCAATGGGAATATCTGCAGGCCATCACACACCGCTGGGAGGTATAAAATAATAGTAACAGCATCCCTCCTCGGGGTGCAGGGGCCCGAGGCTAGGCTACTGTTGTCTAATATATTTGTCATTCAGCCCGACGAGGTAGCTAGTTACGCTTACACTCGCGAGGTTGAAGCGGGTGTTATGTTTTGAGGTGTGTGTGTGTGTGTGTGTGTGTGTGTGTGTGTGTGTGTGTGTGTGTGTGTGTGTGTGTGTGTGTGTGTGTGTGTGTGTGTGTGTGTGTGTGTGTGTGTGTGTGTGTGTGTGTGTGTGTGTGTGTGTGTGTGTGTGTGTGTGTGTGTGTGTGTGTGTGTGTGTGTGGAGCTAGTTAATTACTAGTGAGTAGTGACCTCTATGTTGTTTATGATGAGGGGGATGAGAAGGGTAGGATAGCCAAGGCCAGCAGAGAGAGAGAGAGAGAGAGAGAGAGAGAGAGGGAGGGAGGGGGGGAAGTTGCGACAGAGATAAGCAAGACGCCAGAAAGACTACTCTTACTAATTAACCCCTTCTCCCCCCTCCCCCTCCCCCTCCCTCTTTCCCCCTCCTACCTCCCTTTCTCCTACCCTTATCCTCCCCTTCACCCCCTCCCCTCCGCACCCCACCTCATCTCCCCTTCTCTGCCTCTCCGAACCCCTCGCCCACCCCACATCCCTTCCCCTCTCACCCCCTCCCACCCACCCCCTCCTCGACCTCCCTGTTGGCCAAAACATCATAGGTTATGCATGAGAGAGAGAGAGAGAGAGAGAGAGAGAGAGAGAGAGAATGAAGGTAGGGAGGAGGAAGAATAGAGAAGGAAAAAAGAAGTGGAAGAAGAGGAAGAGGAAAAGAGAGAGAGAGAGAGAGAGAGAGAGAGAGCAGTGGGTGTGTCTGGCAAGGTCCCACAGAAAGAACAACAAAGGCTCGTTGTCTTGGGCCTAGAATTCTTCCTAACACCTGCTTCTGACCGATTTATTTTTACACATACACGTGAGACCTAGCATTATTCTATGTATAAAAGATTCCCAGTATTTTTTTTTGGGGGGGAGGGTGAAAGTTCAGGTTTTCTAGAGCTAATATCGAGTAAAAAAAAAAAAAGAAAAAAAGAAAAAGCTATATCTACAGGAGTCCAAATGTCATCCGTTTCAGAGCTACCTTTACTGATGACCTTATGGGTAAATTATCAGGGAAAATTTTACCCATAAGGTTATCAGTAATTGCAGCTCCGGAAAGGCTGAGAACTAAATCCACGTTACTATAGCCCTATTCACTCAAAATTAGCCCTGGAATTAATAGGTAGAAGTTAATAATAATAATGATGATGATGATGATAATAATAATAATAATAATAATAATAATAATAATAATAATAATAATAATAATAATAATAATAATAATAATAATCACTATCATCTTCGTCATAATAATAATAATAATCCACAAACAACCTGTAGCGCTGGTCAGCCCTTAACCCTTTCACCATATATTTTATACTGTACTTTAGCCTCTGTCCCGGGAGTGTGTTTAAGTAACCCGCCACGAGACGAGCATCGCGACCAAGTTCATCAGGGGATCTACCTCCATCTTTACCTTTATCACAAAACGATTTTAAATTAAGAAGCTCCAGACGTAAAGATTTATACTCCTTTCACTTTAACTTGGCCTAAAATTGACATCTCTCCATATTCAATACTGAGTTGGAACAATTGATTACTACTAGACTATGGTACTAGTCACGAAGAAGTGTTGTGGAAAGGATGTCGGGCCGTAGTATTGCTTTCTGCCACTGTGCTGCGTGAATAAGCTGCAAAAGGACGAAAATCTGTGCCAACTTAAGGTGAAGGAACTATAGTAAAGGTGAATATTACTACTATACAGCAGTTGAAAACGCTTCCTTATCCCTGAACTGAGTCGTCTACCAGTGAAGCATCAGATCAAGTCAGTATAATTGGTTTCGTGGGGAAGGTGACCTCAGTAATGTTTAATCACTCTTGTAGGAACTGCCTTGCATGGACCAACTGATCTACTGCAGTTATCCTCTCTTCTTATGTTCTCCATCTAATGTAACTGCAGTAGGCCAGTTGGTCCATGCTAGGCAGCTCCTAAAAAAAAAAAGTGTGACTAATTACTAGAATAAGACAAGGAGAGCAAAGAAAAAGGTTCGCCCCAGCCCACTAAACTCTCCAGCCGAAACCGACGCGAAAAGTGAGAAAGCGCTCCAGGCAGTACAGAAAAACTGACGTGGACATTTTATAGGAAATTACAGTGACCTACCCACTGATAGCCGAGTTAGCACCTGGACAAGAAAAAAAAATATATATATATATAATAAAAAAGATCTTACCACTAAATCATGTGCTTAATTTTTCGACTGTTTTTTCTCGTGCCTACACCACTTCCTTAAATATTACATCCCACATGCTCTCCCGTGTGATGTGCTGTTTGCCTATACAAAGTAAGATGTAGATGGTGGTCACAGAGGTTTCGTGTTTATCTGGAGGACAAGAGAATAGATGTGGTTGGGAAGCACTGTATTATAACAATATATTTCTTACTTTACTCACTGAAAGCATACCAGATAATCCAAAACATTAATCTTATACTTATTAAATTTTTGAACTAATTGCTTAAGTCTTTATATTTATTGATTTATTTATCATTACATATTATCATTGTTAACCTTTTGTACTAAAAACTACATAACCAACAATATGGCATAGTGCATTTAGTAATGTTGATACACACTAACCAATTACCTTTTGAAATAAGATCTATCTATCTATCTATAGCCCGACGCCCTAATCCCGCAAAGGGTGGCCGCAGACAAAACGCCTCCAAGTCACTCTGTCACCCACCATTTGACTCCCCTCCCCCCAACTCACCCCCCCTCCCTCATATACCTCTCAACTCCATCCCTCCACCTCATCCTCGGTCTACCCCTCCCTCTCCCCCCCTCCACCTCACCTACATACACCCTCTTAGTCAGTCTTTCATTCTCCATCCTCTCCACATGTCCAAACCACCTCAGTGTATTTCTCCTAATCTTTTCAACCACATCCACATCTACCCCACAACGTTCCTTCACTTCTTCATTCGTCAACCTGTCCCTCCATGTCACTCCACATGCTCCTCTCAAGTAACTCATTTCCACTGCTCTCACTCTTGACTTGTTCCCCTCTTGCAAGGTCCACGCCTCGCTTCCATACGTCAGGGTAGGGATCACAATACCATCATGCAGTGACTTCTTAACTTCCATACTCACCTCCCTATTTCTTATCACTGCTTTCAGTGTGCCAACAACCTTCCTTCCCTGCTGTACCCTTTCACGTACTTCATCCCCCAAAGTTCCATCCTTACTCATCACACTACCCAAGTACTTGAATGCACTCACATTCTCCATATCCTCACCATCCAACCTCACTGCACACTCTGTGACTTCATTCCTCTCAAACACCATAACTTTACTTTTGTTTACATTAACTTTCAGCTTCCTCCTCCTACACACTGTCCCAAATTCATTCACCAAACCTTGCAACTCCCATTCATCTTCACTCAACAATACTGTATCATCAGCAAACAGCAACACCGGAAGCTTCCAAATCTCACCCTCATTCATTAGGGCCACCCCCACATCCACTGCCCTACCTTGTACCTCCTTTACGACCCCATCCATATATATATTAAACAGCCATGGAGACATTACACACCCCTGTTTCAGTCCCACATTGAGATCAAAGAACTCACTCAGCTCACCATCCACTCGCACCGTAGCCCTAGCTCCCTCGTACATACTCTTCACAGCACTCAACAATTTCCCCTCCACTCCATATATTCTTAATACCTTCCACATACCTTTCCTATCTATTCTGTCATAAGCTTTCTCCAAGTCCATGAAGGCAGCGTACACTTTCCTTCCCTTCTCTAGATACTTCTCCACTAAACATCTTAGAACAAATATCTGATCTACACACCCTTTTCCCTTCCTAAATCCCCCTTGTTCTTCTCCAACTAGCTCCTCTGTCATATGCCTAACCCTATCAATGAGTATTCTACCATATATTTTACCAGTCACACTAAGAAGGCAAATACCCCTATGGTTACCACATACTTCTCTCTCCCTTTTCCTTTGTACAGAGAAACAATTATACCTGATTTCCAGTCCTCTGGAACCCTTCCCTCTTCCCAAGCCAATCTACACAACTTCCATATCCACTCCACAACAATCTCACCCCCATACCTAAGCATTTCACCACACACTCCATCAATTCCTGGGGCCTTTCCCAGCTTAATCTTCTTCATCGCTTCCACTACTTCCGACCTACTGATCTCTTCCTCCCTCCTCTCATCTCTTCTTCTCCCAGCCATTCCCCAACCACTTATACTCACACTGCTCTCACTCTCTACATTCAACAAATCCTCAAAGTGCTCCTTCCATCTCCTCAATTTCTCTCTCTTCTCCACCAACAATCTATTATTCCTATCTTTCACTCCCCTACTATTTCTCCTTTCACACTGCCTTACTTTCTTTACCTCCTTCCAAAACAATTTCTTACTCTCCCTCCATTTCACACTCAAATTCCTCCCAAACTCTTCATCCACTTTCTTCTTACTCTCCTTCACCAGTCTCTTAACCTCCCTTCTCCTGCTCACATATACCTCTCTCTTCTCTCTCTCATCTTCTTCCCTACCTCTACTCGCCAACCATTCACCATATGCCTTCTTCTTTTGTTCCACAGCTCGTTTCACCTCATCATTCCACCATGCTGTCCCTTGCACACCCTTGCATCTCCTCCTCATAGATATATATATACTAACATAATATAGATATATGTGGAGTTAGTCTCAGTTAATCTTATATAATTAAGTGGAAGGTTGTTAAGTTAGCACGAGACCAGTAGTATCACATGGAAGCAAATATATATTGTTTACTGCCAACTTAATCTTTTCACTTACTCCCCTGGTCTCTGTTAATGAACTGCACTGGGCAAAATATACAAGCCTTGGAATGAGGCCAAATTAGTACCAATTAACCCTTGAAATTGGTCCAAACTAGTTTAAACTAGTATGAATCAGAAGTTACATTCATTGTACTCTATAACTAGTATTACGTAGACAGATCTAATTGCATCAAAGGAAGTTGGGGGAAACCCGAAATGCAAGATTGTAGTTTTTTAAAACCGATTTTAGTTTAAAATTTTTGAATCACTTGTTTTTGACAAATTGGAGAAAGAAAAACCGATGTGGGACTTTGTGTGTTCGCCTCATGGCTTCCTCAGAAATTTTTTTATCAAAACTTGTTTCAACAACTGCTCTGTCTGAGGGAAATAGATATTCCTGGTATTTGCTTGCTAGACACCTCAGTGAAAGGTAAATGTTATAAAAGTTAATGTGCAAGGCACTTCATAATTCTAATTTATTTCTTGCAACTGGCCATAGAACGGCAAAAAACTATAATTATCTTACCCACATGATAAGAAAAATGTTGTCATTATAATACTCACCACAGTGAAGCGTGAAAATGGGTCATATCCACGACGGTGCACGGTGGCCATCGTAGGTCCCATTACCAGTCACAGCAGTCAGATGATGCTGTTCTTTGCATGTGTTTCACCTACTTCACGTACACACAAAGTCATTTAGTCGTGGGCT
>NC_136992.1:3435000-3530000 GCF_032717465.1 Coenobita brevimanus | reverse complement strand
GTGTTTGCCAGCCGCGATAGCGAAACTGGTATTGTTTTCGATTGTGTGTGTGTGTGTGTGTGTGTGTGTGTGTGTGTGTGTGTGTGTGTGTGTGTGTGTGTGTGTGTGTTAGCACGATAACTTAGCAACCGCTCAAGATATCATACCAAAATTTTGCGGATGCGTAGTGGGGATGAAAGTCTCTTACGAGTTCGAAAATGGTGAAAGTAGGTCAAGGTCAAGGTCATATTCCGAGCCGCGCTAGATATGTATCGGCTCGCGGCTGGTGTGATTCCACCCTTTGGGGAGGCCTCTAGTTAAAATTCATTGTGACAACAGATAGACGGATAGATAGATAGACAGACAGATAGATAGACAGATAGATAGATGGACATTTACATACATACATACATAGGCAGGTTGGTATGTAGATATGCAGGTAGACAGGTCTAGAGATGAATAGAAAGACAGACCAAGAGATAGATACGTACATACAGACATACATACATACATACAGAGAGAGAGAGAGAGAGAGAGGCAGACAGACAGACTGACAGACAGACACAGATACACAGACAGAAAGAGAGACAGACAGTCAGACAGTCAGACGGACTGTTTGAAAGACGGACAGACATATAGTCAGTCAGACAGACAGACAGACAGACAGACAGAGGCACAAAGAGAGAGAGAGAGAGAGAGAAGCCTTCGTGCCATGTGTAGAAACAGTTGGGGTAGGACGTCCCTGAAAGCACTAGGGAAAATTACCAAGAGACAAAGACAAATAAACTCTTTTCCACTCTCTCTCTCTCTCTCTCCAGTAAATATATATATATATATATATATATATATATATATATATATATATATATATATATATATATATATATATATATATATATATATAAATGTATGTATATCTATCTATCTATCTATCTCCATCTTTCGCTAATTTTGACAGGCACGCAGCATTTATAGAGATGCATTGACCAATCCCATTTTCTGTTTCACTTTTCATGGGCTGTGCAAAAATTTACACATACTCTCACTTTATATCCTCAGTTGGGCAGTTAAGGATATGTTTTCTTCAATTTGCATTTCTTACTGTTGATTACCTCCTGTTTGTTATTTTCTATGTTTCCAGGAGTCTAGATATGAAAGGATCTTAATATAGTCACACTGTTATCTGATTTTCATTCGAGAGAGAAGATCTTCTTCTTCTCCTTCTTCTTCTTCTTTTCTTCTTCTTCTTCCTCTTCTTGTATAATAACTTTTGTGATCTGCATGGCTGGTTTACCCCCTTCATTTTTGCTGACGGGGGTTCCTTCACGCGTTGGTACTGATATAACCAATCGGCTCTGCTGCCTGGTCATACAAACCTTCCTCAGTTCCCTCCCTGTCTTGTTCCCTAGATGGAGCCTGCAGTCCACCGGGATAAAGTTCTAGACATGGATCCACAATTACACTAGACTGCAATATATATACTTTTATTAGATGTTTTGGTTTTAGTCCTAAGTCCTAAGTTAATTTAATGGTACTGAGTTTAAATATGATAGCGAAATCCTCATAGCACGTTATGCCTCATCTCTCCAATATCGTCCAGAAAATATTGTAAACGAGAGTGCAAGAAATGTAATTTGAGGCTCATGTTGCAACTCAGTGTGCGACGATTCTCGAAGAGGGTCTCAACAGTATCGACATAATTCAAATGTTTGTATTTCCCCACAAAATTTTCTGCAACATAATTGAATGAAACCCCGATGTCATGTTCACAGAATACATTAACAATTTCAAACTGTCGATAATGGACTTTTTTTTTTTCCTTTGTTTTTCCTTCCGCCATTCATTGTCTTGAAAAAAAAACAAAAAACAAAAAACTGCCTTTTCCCTCTTTCACTTTGCCATAACTAAGAGCAGGAAAATTTTGCAACGTGTATATGAAACAGGCATTGTCTTTGTCTAGTGCCTTGACAAACTGCTTCATAAATCCAAATTTGATGTGTATCGATGACAGTAGTATTTTCGTTGGATCAACCAGGTATCTGGACACAATATTCTTGACTCAAGGCACGAGAGATGCTCTGGTCGGCAATTCTCTTTTCGTCTAGAGCTTCACTAATACAACAGGATAGTTTGGTATATCCATGTTGCTAATCAAGAAGCATACACACCAGTCATCGCCGTGATTCTTTGTTTCACGCCACACAACAGGGATGGCAAGAGGCTTGATTTCTTTCCCTTGCCCTATAGTCTAAGCGATTTAATACAATATCTGCAAACTTCATGTGAGCCTATGACTTACGAGGGAGTAAAAGGGTTAATAGAGACCATTTCTAATCCTGTCACTACAGGTGAATTCTGCCAAGTAAAAAAAAAAAAAATCGTCTTGTAACAAAAATAAAAAAGAAAAAAAACTTCGACGTTGGATTGAAGGGTCAGACACATGGATTTCGTAGTAACGCTTGGAATCGACCAGCCACGCTCAGTACAAAGTGTCCATTTTTTTATTCCAAAAAGTAACTAAATTTCACACACACACAAGTTTTCGAGCTCAAGAAATTATTGAAGAAACTGCCTAGCCGGTATAGTCTCAGGGATCGTTCTTGACCCAAATAAAATAGCACGGCTTTAGCTCAAATGTAAGAGGACTGCGGTGGTGTACTAGGAGCTACACTGGTCCTGCAATCGATAGGTCCCGAGTTCGATTTCTAGGCCGACCACGAGACCTTTGTGCAGTGTCTTTACCTGGCATGTTCACACCCAGGACTAAAACTGGTGTGTGTGTGTGTGTGTGTGTGTGTGTGTGTGTGTGTGTGTGTGTGTGTGTGTGTGTGTGTGTGTGTGTGTGTGTGTGTGTGTGTGTGTGTGTGTGTGTGTGTGTGTCAAAATACAAAATAAAAGTCCTCCTGAGGGTGAAGGTTAAAAAGAACTCAGATGTCTTTGTAACTCTTGATCAACATATGTCTGTCTTTCTGTCTATGTACTTATCTATCTGTCTGTCTAATGTTCTTTCCTTCTTTCTTTCTATAGCCAGACGTCTAAATCTCATAAGGGATGGCCACAAGCAAGTCGCCTCCATGTCACCCTACCGTTTGGCTGCCCTCCCTCCTACTCACACCCCCCTTCTTATATGTCTCTCCATCCTATCTGTCCACCTCATCCTCGCTCTCTCTCTCACCCTCACTCACACTTGTCAACTTCTCATTCTCAGTTCTCTTCATTTTCCATCCCTTTCATTCTCCGTCCTCTTCAAATTCCATCCTCTTCACATGTCCAAACCATCTCAGGGCATTTTTCTTAGTGCTTCCAGTCACATCCACATAAATAATCACACCCACATTCCATATAATTAAAAGTTCCCACAGTATTTAACCGGGTATTAAAACCACCCACTCCAGCTGCGGAAGTTGCCCCGCCGCAGTTTTATACCGTACCGTTAAGAGCAGGGTACGAATGGCGGTACCGTATTTTTTTCTCTTGTTTTTGAGGACTCCATGATTGCGGATGAGCTTGGGTGTCTAACTATGTCTGTCTGTTTATCTATCCAACTATCTATCTGTCTTGTCTGTCTATCTATCTATCTATTCTTTTGCTGTTGAGTTTCCCATGACGGCGTACGAACTTGAGTATCTATCTGTTTATCTATCTATCCGTCTATCTATCTGCTTATTCTTAAGCTCTTGAGTCATCCATGGTTGCGAACGAACTTGGGTATCTATCTATCTGTCTGTCTGTCTGTCTATAACCAGACGCCTAAATCTCGCAAGGTGAACAATAACTATACCCCTTCTATTCTAACTTGACTTAAAATTACCATCTCTCCATCTTGTCGTCTGAGGTGTAGCAATAGATTACCATTTGAATACGAGGCTGATCAGGAAGAAGTGCCATGAAAAGAATGTGGAGCTGGAGCATAGTCTTTTCATGCCACTGATGCGGTAATAAAAGCTGCAAAAGGACGAAAATCTAGGTCAGGTTAAGGTGAAAAGAGCACAATTGATTTTGTTAATCTGAGGGAAATCTTGATAGGAATGTTGCTGGTTTAGTTAGACGCAGCAGGGTAAAAAGAATGAGAAGAAACACCAAGCAGTACAGAAAAACTGGAGTGGAAATTTTATAGGAAAGTGCGGAAGGAGAAACCTGATCTATTGGTCCTATCAAGGCTACTTGTTTTCGGACAGGTAATACTTAATGTGACTATTTTAGGATCAGACAAGCCAGGAAAGCAAGAAGGACAACAGGAAACAGGAATCCCCCCCCCTCCCAAGCCTTCTGTCAATCAAGGTTCCCCACCCAAATGCAAATATCTAATCACTTCAGTCCCGTGACGTATTTCGCATTTTCTTTCTATCATTCTTTTTTCCCACCTCCTGTGAAGGAACGAAAGAATACTCCCCCACTATCCCTACTTGTCGTAAGAGGAGACTAAAGGGGCCTTTTTTCATCTCTTCTGTCCACACTCGCTTGTTGTATCCACATTTCTTTTAACCTTTACTTTCCTATTACTCCTATCAGGTTGGACATTTGTTTTCATGGTATGGATAGTTTAAGGACTTCCCCCTGACGTCAACCTGTCCTCCCTTCTTGGACGGGTCAAGCCAGTCGAATCTATCAACGCCGACCCTGCCAAACGTCGACTCTCTCAACGCTGACTCTGCCAACGCCGACTTTATCGATGCCAACTCTGCTAACGCCGACTCAATCAACTCCGAATCGGTCAACTTCTTATCAACGTTGACCCTGCCAATGCCGACTCTCTCATCTCCGAATCTATCCATGCTGATTCTGCCGCTGCCGTATCTATCAGCGCTGACTCTTATCACCATCACCTCCACCGACACCGTGACTATCAGCGTCGACTAGATAACACATAACCATTTTCTGGCTGGTTTCTATATCCTTTTTTATTCCTTCCCTCGCTTTCTCTCTCTCTCTCTCTCTCTCTCTCTCTCTCTCTTTAGTTTCCACCCGATTTCAATAAGCTTAGGAAGAGAAATTAGGTTGTTACTTCATCACACTAAAAATACAGTGATAAGAAAATCTGTACGAAGAAGAGTGAGAGAGAGAGAGAGAGAGAGAGAGAAATCATTAGATTAAGAGTATCAAAAAATGAGCATCAATATTTTTTCTATCACACTTCCAAAATCCATGTCATGACAGGAGAGAAACATTCGCACCTCTCACTCGCACCATCTCGTCCCTCCCCTCACTCGCACCATCTCGTCCCTCTCTCACTCGCACCATCTCGTCCCCCCCTCTCACACCATCTTGTTCCCCCTCTCACTCGCACTATCTTCTCTCCCCTCTCACTCGCACCATCTCGTCCTCCTCTAACTCGCACCATTTCTTCCCCCCCCCCTTAAAAAAATACTGGATACGCCACCAGCCAGGAGCAGACGATTTTATGGAAATGTGCTAAATTCTCTCCAACACAGGGTTGAGACACATTTAGCCTGCCCTGAAATGAAGAGGAAGAGGAAGGCAGACGCACGAAGCGCTGTGTGTGTGTGTGTGTGTGTGTGTGTGTGTGTGTGTGTGTGTGTGTGTGTAAGTTAAGGGTGTATGTATGTATGTATGTTTGTATGTATGTGTGTGTGTAAGTAAAAAGGTGTATGTATGTATGTCTGTATGTGTGTGTGTGTGTGTGTGTGTGTGTGTGTGTGTGTGTGTGTGTGTGTGTGTGTGTGTGTGTGTGTGTGTGTGTGTGTGTGTGTGTGTGTGAACGAAGAGGCACGTGGGTATACTGTATGTGTGTGCACGTGATCTATGGAGAGTGAGAGGCATGGAGACGGGTAACTTACAACTGCAAATACAGAGATGCAGGGATATATTGTACTGTAAGTGATCAGTATTTCTGGACGCAAAGATGACGAGCAAAAACAAGAATAGATTTTTAAGTTATTTTTGACTCTCCTACATCCGTGTCTTTGAGTAAATATAGAGGGTATTGTACACGAGAGAGAGAGAGAGAGAGAGAGAGAGAGAGAGAGAGAGAGAGAGAGAGAGAGAGAGTCATTAGAGTAACTGAATCAAAAAATGAGTATAACATTTTTTCTATCACGCGTCCAAAATCCATGTCATGACAGGAGAGAAAATTCGCACCCCTTGCTCGCACCATCTCATCCCTCCTCTCACTCGCACCATCTCGTCCCTCCCCTCACTCGCACCATCTCCTCCCTCCTCTCATTCGCACCATCTCGTAACACTCTCACTCGCACCATCTTGTCTCCCCTCTCACTCGCACCATTTCGTCCTCCTCTTAACTCGCACCATTTCGTACCCCCCACCCCTTACAAAAATACTGGATACGCCACCAGCCAGGACAAGACGGTTTTATGGAGCTGTGCTAAATTCTCTCCAACACAGGGTTAAGACAAATTTAGCCTGCCCTGAAATGAAGAGGAACAGGAAGGCAGACGCACGAAGCGGTGTGTGTGTGTGTGTCGGTCAGGATTACTTAGACTGTGGTCAGGATCACTTGATGGTCGTGATCGTGAGCTTTTACCCTCCCGGATGGAAGCTGAGAGCTCATATAGTCCGATCCAAAGGCAAGGCTGTGACCTTCACACACGCACACACCCGTCCCCTTGCTCAAGAGGGACAGTAACCACCCACTTCGTCAGTGAAACTTTTCGCAACCTGAGCGAGGCGCAAACTCCCGTCTACCAGATGGCAAGCGAGAACGTTACCACTGAGCCAACGAGTGTGTGTTGAGCCAGCGAGTGTGTGTGTAAGTAAAAGGGTGTATGTATGGGTGGATGGATGTGTGTGTGTGTGTGTGTGTGTGTGTGTGTGTGTGTGTGTGTGTGTGTGTGTGTGTGAACGAAGAGGCACATGGGTATGTGTGTGCACGTGATCAGTGGAGAGTGAGAGGCATGGGGACGGGTGACCATATTATGTCCAGCAAATAAAGAGAACAGGGATGTACTATAAGTGACCAGTATTTCTGAATGTTAAGGTGACGAGCAAAAACAACAGATTTTAAGCTGAGATATTTTTGACTCCAACATCCGTGTCTAAGAATAGAGAGTACTGTATACGAGAGAGAGAGAGAGAGAGAGAGAGAGAGAGAGAGAGAGAGAGAGAGAGAGAGAGAGAGAGAGAGAGAGAGAGACTATACAAAATTAATGCATTGTTCATATCCGTTTCTTTCAGTGTATACGTATACAGTACTAAGGAATATACTGAACTGTGAATACATAGCTTGTAACAGTGCCGCTTTAATATTGCATGAGAGAGAGAGAGAGAGAGATGGGGGAGGAAGGGGGGGGTTGTTCTCAGTGTTAGTCACGTAGCTTATTAATCGCTCCTTCAATGCCCGAGCAGGCACTGATATTAGCGGAGTGATTAATATATTGCCTTAGAAAGATTACAGCTTTTCAACATCGGAGAGAGAGAGAGAGAGAGAGAGCGGAGCGGAAACTTCCACTCCGTACTCAGTGACTCCCCCCTATTGCGGCGTTGCCAAGTTTCTACCATAAACAAACTCACAGATGCCAGATGTCGTCAATACTACCACCCTCAACACCCCTTACGCTAACTATTAACCATTTTCTCAGAACACATGAGACGTATTTTTTGCTTGCGTATATGTATAATTATGGGAAATGTCTGTGTTCTTTCTTTCACCAGTCCTAGAACTCGATTATGACCATTCGCATCGTAGGATTCATTGATTTTTCTTTGTCTTCATACGCAGTTACTCAAATTTACACATTTACAACTCTCATTCACTCACCGAAAGCTAGTGGAGTAACATGATTCACAGATTTGGGTTTTCTTTGTGTAGCCAACCCCACTACACTTCTGCTTAACCCTTTCAGCCAGAGGACGTCATTTCTGCTACATTTTTCGCTGTTACCATACGAATTCACTCATTTTAAGAGAGCACCTGCATAAGTGAAGGGATTAATGAAGGCTATATCTGACTCATCCATTTTGAATAGTTGCTTCAGCCGAATTTTTAAAAATCGTCATAAGGTAGCACGCATAAAGGAAAAAGAAACTCGTCACAGTGTAGTACTTCAACTTAGCTCGATTTTTATTTTCTTCCTCTTTTTTTTTTTTTTTTTTTGTTATTAACCCCAATAAGACCCGTGAAGTATCTTATTTTTTTCTCGGTGAATACAAGAAAGATCTCTAGCGTTTAAGGGGTTAATAAGAGCTATGTCTAACCCAGCCATTTCGAAGTTTCTGCTCTCTCTCTCTCTCTCTCTCTCTCTCTCTCTCTCTCTCTCTCCTTTCGCAACACCACCTTAAAAAACAGTATGATGGTCATGGCTGGCAATTTCGCAATACATGTAAAAAAAAAAAAAAAAACTAGGAAGTTACCACATCTCTCCTAGTTTCACCTTCATCAGCATTTCGTCACTATATAGACCTAGGTTAAGAAGAGTTGTGAAGGTTATTTGTCTCTAGCAAAAAAAAAAAAAAAAAAAATCATTACGCAAAATGAACCACACCAATAAACACCTACCTACCAAAAGTAAATCCATCCATCCATCCATATACATACATACATACATTAATACATACTGCACATACATACACATGTACGGCACACACACACACACACACACACCACTCAGTCTGGTGGGGCAGGTTGTGTGTGGGATGACTAGGGGTTATTGTGGGTGGGATGAGCGCTAGGTGAGGTGGGGGGCAAGTGGGGTGTGGGTAGGTGGGGTGTGGGACAAGTGGAGTGGGGGCAAATGGGGTGGAGAGGAAGTGAGGTGGAGGCAAGAGAGGTGTGGGTAAGTTGGAGGGGAGCAAGTGGGGTGTGGGTGAGTTGGGTAGGGGCAAGTGGGGGTGGGAGTGAAATGGGCATAAGTGAGATGGGGGCATGTGGGGTAACTGGGGTGGGGGCAAGTGAGGCGTGGGGAAAGTGGGGTGGGGGTAAGAGGAGGGCGGCTGGGGGGGAGGAAAATAAAGTTGGGGGGCAGCTGGGGCAATGGGTATAACAGGTTGGGTAGGGCACATGAGAGAAACAGGATTTCGAGGGGATGGGGAGGGGGGAGTCAGACTGGGCTAGGTGCGGGAGGGAAGGGGGAGGGAGGGAAGGGAAGGAGGAGGTGAGAAGAAGAATAGGTGGGGAACACAGAGGGAGGACGAGAGGTGCAGATGGAGTGAAGGGATGTACAGTAGGAGGAACAGGGAACTGTGAAGAGGGAATAGGGGAGGTGAGTAGAGGGTAGATGAGGGGACAGGACCTGGAGTCGGTCTGGGGAATAGGGTCCTGAGGGGAAGAGGGAAATGGAGGGATGGGAAGGAAGAGAAAAAGAGACTTAAGGAGGGAGGGGAGGAGGTAGGTAGGGTAATATGGAGCAGTAGGAGGAGGGAATCAGGTGAAGGGAACGGGACATGAAAAGGAGAGATAAAAAGAATGGTGAAGGTGAGGGGAGACGAGAGGGAAAGTGAGGGAAACAGAAAAGGAGAGGAATGGAAAAGTAAGGAGTACGGAGTAGATTTATGACAACTCCCTACATACTTGAACCCCTGCCAGCCTACCCTGCCAGGTCTACTGACGTGACTTATATTGCATGACACATCTTTGCCAGGTCATGCACCAGGAAGGAGATTGCATGACCCCTTCTCAAATTAGAGGTTCTTTTTCATGACCCCTCCTTGCCTAACTAGCTCGTATTAAATCTTATGCATCACACTCACCAGTTTTAGCAGTTCGTGCCTTATCATATGCTTGGATACTTATTGCATGACCTCTTCTAGCTAACTGCTTTTCGTCAGACCTCTTGCTGCATGACGGTTTCCACTTGTACTCTACGAACCCTGATCATGCACTTAGCTGCATGACCTTTCCCATTTTCAATATCTCTTGCCTAGTCATTCACCAGGAAGTATACTGCATGACCCCTTCTGGCCTCACTGTCAAACGCATCAAGGTTTGTTTTGCTGTTATCTTTCTCAGTTTCATTACCACACGCTTGACCATGCATTAAAAAAGAATGTAGCTACATGGCATTTTTCAGAATACCTCACATTCATATCAGGGAGTATATTGCCTGACTCCTGCTAACTCCAATATTACACTCCTGGCCATGCACTTGGGTACAATAGATGCATGACCTACCTAATTTCAGCACTTCACATATTCTCATGCACTGGGATGTTGCATGACCACTCGTTGCAAAACATACAATACAATGCGCCAGACATGACATTTGCATGACTCCTACTTTATTACTCCTCACCTTGTCATGCACTACACTCAGCTTTTTCTTATCGAGGCGAAGATGCACTTGACAGGTAGGTGATGACTGGCTGAGTGCAACATTACTTCATAATCTCATTACTCGTCAGCATTACTGTTTGATAACATATATCTGAGGGGGACATTTGGGTTAGTAAATGT
Source organism: Coenobita brevimanus (assembly GCF_032717465.1). Classification (NCBI taxonomy): domain Eukaryota; kingdom Metazoa; phylum Arthropoda; class Malacostraca; order Decapoda; family Coenobitidae; genus Coenobita; species Coenobita brevimanus. Next base: position 3,519,655 of record NC_136992.1, on the reverse strand, counting down.
TATTAGGACATGTTGCATTCAGCCAATCATCGTCAACGTGTCAAGTGCATCTTCGCCTCAATAAAAAAAAAAAAAAAATGAGTATACAGTATAGTACGTATGCAGCCTGACCTTTTCCATTTCCATATACCTCCATACTGTCATCGGGAGATAGACAGAGAGACAGAGACAGAGACAGACAGACAGACAGACAGACACACACACACACACACAAACACACAGACAGACAGACAGACACACACACACAAACACACAGACAGACAGACAGACAGACACACACACAAATACACACACACACACACACACACACACACACACACACACACACACACACACACACACACACACAAGATACACTGCATGACCCTCGCATCTAGCCTCATGTAAATCTCACACCCTCTCATGCACAAGGATGTTTAGTGCATGACTGTTGTGACGTTACCAGAACATATGCTGCCTAACTTCACCCCCGTCATGCACCAGGAAACAGAGGGCATGGTTTGTGTTAGTTTGGTTGCGTCATGTTTGCACCACTCCTAGATGATACTGCATGACCTTTGAGAGAGATAAATAGATTGACAGATAGATGGACAGATAGATAAATAGGTAGAAACAGACAGAAACAGAGAGACAGACAGACAGACAGACAGGCGATTAAAGAGAGAGAGAGAGAGACAGACAGACAGACAGACAGACAGACATGCGATTAGAGAGAGAGAGAGAGAGAGAGAGAGAGAGAGAGAGAGAGCAATCACCCATACACTCCTAAGATATAATTACTCCATAGCAATTCTTCTTTATCAGTATGTCTGTATAGTTAGCTGTTCTCATCTGACGAAACTGGGCAACTCTGACAAACTGAATACTTAGTCGTGAGTGCATGATATTCAGTGAGCTTTAGTTATGAGTCATAGTTGAATCTCCTTGGTTACTAGTCAAATTCCTTAAATCTGACAACACCTGGCCATCAACTGAACTGAAAGGGGTAGGGATCCTTACTGGACTGAAATTAGTTTACTATAGTGATTGGAAAACGTGCTATAGTTTTCTCACTTTAACTCGGCCAACATTTTCGTCCTTTTTATGGCTCATTTCACGTAGCTCAATGGCAGAAAAATGCAGTACTACGACTGTACATTCGTTTCCATAGCTCTTCCTCGTTACTAGCATTATATTCTAATGTTCAGCTATCGTTACAAGGAAGTATTCAAGGAAGTATTCAAAATGGAGGGATGGTAATTTTAGGCCAAGTTAGAGTAAAAGGGGTGTAGGAACGAAAATATGGGAAAAAATTAATAAAAATATGATAAAGCTAGAATGAATAGGAAATGAATAAGTCTGAACATGGGCAAGAGTGAGTAAAATATGAAAAGGCTAGAATGAATAATGAATAAATAGCCTTGAACATAGACGAGTGAATAGAGATATGTAAAGGCTAGAATGAATAGGAAATGAACAGGCGTGGTGTATGAATGAAGCTTAATATTTGTGAAAGGTTACTCGCTCCCCCAGTGCTGTGATGATCTAGATAAATGATTAGATTAATAAGTCAAAGGAAAAGGTGAAAAGCCAGAGGAAAATGTGACAAAATATCCAGTGGTTGTTGTTGTGCGTGTCTGTTTTGCCTGCCTATCCATCTATCTATCTATCTATCTATCTATCTCGTATATGAAGTGCTGTTGATATATGTTGTCAGGTGAATCTACAAGGGGTGCTAATTAAAACACCGAAGAAGTATAGGTTTCTTAGTGTGTTTACCTATCTTTCTTCTTCGTGTTCTTCGTCTTTTTTCTTTTTTCTTCTTCATACAGCATTACTATCATTAATATTTTCATTATCATCATTGTCATCATCATCATCATTACCACCACCATCACCATCATCACCACTATCATCATCATCATCATCATCATCATCATGTTCTTAGTACTGCAACTAAGGTCGGCAGCGTACAGACGCAGGAAAAAGGAAAACACAAAAGAGGAGAACTATAATAAGAGTACACACACACACACACACACACACACACACACACACACACACACACACACACACACACAGCACCTCAAGGAAGACAGTGAGAGAAGGAGAAAAAACAGAGCGAGAGCTGCAAGAGAAGCAACACACACACAAAAACAAGCTAACAACAGCAGTCCAACTTGAAGGATGAGTGACGGTACCAAGATATGATTCACGTACACACACACACACACACACACACACACACACACAAACACGTACACACACCACTCTCGGAAATAATGCACAGACATATAAGAAACACACACGCACGCACACACACACACACACACACACACACACACACACACACACACACACACGTTATATTTATGCGATTCAGGGCACAGGCTAGACGGTTCCTATACTCCAGTCACGTGCAACATATGGCGCCACACAGCGTCATATGTCACCGCACGGGTACTCACACCGAACCGTCCATACTGAATACATGCTGGGACGGTCGATGGTCATTTATTTTTGTACGAAATGTATCTGTGTCTGTCTGTCTGTGTCGAAAACTCAAATCTCAGAAAGTATTGCTTGTAGAAGGAAAAGTTATTAATCAAAGTTGTTTAGAGTCACAACCTGAGTTCACATGTCACTCAGCCAGCACTGGGAGTCATCCAGGATGCATACTTAACAGTCAAGTTTTCATCTAACAATATTATTACAGTCTACCTGGCTCACAGATGACCTGTAGTCCTCTCTCTCTCTCTCTCTCTCTCTCTCTCTCTCTCTCTCTCTCTCTCTCTCTCTCTCTCTCTCTTTTTCTTCTTTGCTTTGCTTTGCTTTGTGTGTGTGTGTGTGTGTGTGTGTGTGTGTGTGTGTGTGTGTGTGTGTGTGTGTGTGTGTGTGTGTGTGTGTGTGTGTGTGTGTGTGTGTGTAAGGCACGACACAGGTTTAAACAAAATTCAGAATATCGCTGTTCCCTGCTTCAACCAAAATCCAAAGTTTTAATCAGTCAAGGTCACATCTATCCACTCGACTTTAGCATTACCCTGGGATCGCTATTTACCTCGCTCGAGACGGAGTCCGGCGAGGTATTGTTTTTGTTTCTTATTTTCTTTGTTTGTTAGAAGCGTTACGGAAAAACGGCTGAATGAAATTGCATGAAACTTTTTTCAGGATGTGTGGGCACTGATCCCAGAAGAAAGTGATTAAATTTGGGGGGTAATCGAATGACCCTGAAGGGTCAAAATCAAGATCACGGATTTTCAGAATTCTGTAACTGGAAACCGGTATTGAGTGACATTGAAAGGTCAAACTCAAGGTCACGGATATTCAGGGGGCAATAACTCGAAGTTGATTGCAGATAGTTATTTACTAATATCAACATACAGGAAGTCCCTTATGGGTTTTTAATTGGCGGCATGATCTTTGACCGTAAGTAACTTGAAAAGTCAAACTCAAGGTCACGGATACTCAGGGCTCCATAACTCGAAACAGGTTGTAATTAGTGCTGACAGGTAACAAATTCCATTTCAGTTGTGCCATTACCTTAGACCAGGGGTGGGGAACGTACGGCCTCCGGGCCGTATAAGGCCCGCAAGACCATTTGATCAGGCCCGCGAGGCAATTCATAATGGCAATTTAATAAACTCATGAACGAATATATATATATATATATATATATATATATATATATATATATATATATATATATATATATATATATATATATATATATATATATATATATATATATATATATATATATATATATATATATATATATATATAATGTACTGGGATACAGTTGATTATAAGTTGATAATTTTGTATAGCCCGCGAATGACGTTAAAAATCCTAATGGCCCTTAATAGGAGAAAGGTTCCCCTCCCCTGCCTTTGACTTCAATTGTTTACTTACGCTAAATGGCAGTACCGAGTCAGTGTATAAAATAACTGCTGTAGGACGAGATTTTTTGTACCTGGCGCCACTTGTTAGTTTTATCATTAACTAGTCCACTCCTTTACCACTTCATTATCACGAGTCTTCACTATCTATCTTTATATTTCCTCCTCTTCCTACCTAGCAGAAGTTGCCAGTCGGGGTGAAAGTCATAGCTGTCAAATGGTGACCAAGGATTATTTCATCATCTGCTGCCACAAGAGAAGGAGGCCTGTTATCTACCCTTACTCTTAACTGTATCTGCCTTCACTGTTAGTTATATCTACCCTTCCTCTTAACCATCTACCCTTACTCTTAACCATATCTACTCTTGCTCATTACTAAACCCACCTTTAGACTACTCCTAGCTATATTTACCCTTATTCTTAGCTATATTTACCCTTACTCTTAGCCATATCTACCCTTACTGCTAGCTGTATCTACCCCTACTCTTAACTATATCTACCCTTACTCATCTTAACTACGGTGCATGTTTATACTGTGTTCGCTACTCCAAGGAAGGGATTGGGGGTAACTACTGATGCCAGTGTGTAAGAGGTACTGTACCGATACCTGTCGAAAGGTGTAAATTTAGCACTGCGACACTCTCGGTACTCCTTTCCCCTTTCCCACCCCACCCCTACCTCCCACCCCCATCACCACTCCCAACCCCACACCCACAGTCACTCCCCCTTCCCAACCCCACACCCACAGTCACTCCCCCTTCCCAACCCCACACCCACAGTCACTCCCCCTTCCCAACCCCACCCCCACACCCTCCCTCGTTCTCACCCTCCACCTCCATCCCTACCCACCCTATTCCCATCCCATCTTCACCCTCACCCCTTCCCAGTGCACCACCACTCCAACCCTCATTCCTTCCCCCACCCCCACCCCTATCCCCATGCCCCTAGCCAAACCCGTCCCCCTCAAGTCCAACACGTGCCCTGCAACTTACACACCCGGGCAAGCGGCAGAAGTTTTGACTCAGGCAGTATGACTCTAGGTACAGAAGAGAGGCACGTGTGTACCCTCTCTCATGTTGTTCATAGGAAAAAAAACTTCGATATGCGCAAAAGATATTATTCCCCTTTTCAGGTGTACGGATGAGGTGTATTCTAACTTTCTTATTCTTGTTCTTAGGAGAAAACTTTAATTCATGCCTACTTTCTGAGGTATATAAAAGAGGGGTGTGTGAGCTGTTTGCAGGGTAGCGAAATGGCGGGGGCCAGGGCGACATGGAGGCGATTGTTTGTGCCTACCCCTTATGGGATTAAGGCGTCTGGCAGTAGACAGATGGAGAGAAGAGAAAGCTTTGATTTGCACCAAAGAACTTATCCCCAAACAACAACGATCCTTAATTCTACGTAAAGGGATTGGCGCGTGTCTACTTTATTATCGCCCACCTCTAGAAGGCGGAGCGATAATGTTTTTGCCTGCCTCTGTGTGTGTGTGTGTGTGTGTGTGTGTGTGTGTGTGTGTGTGTGTGTGTGTGTGTGTGTGTGTGTGTGTCTGTTCCCGTCATATCTTATGAAAGGCTTGAGCTATCAACATGTAACCTTCAGGGTATCAAGATATGACCTAAAACTTGGCCGACAGCATAATCTACCGGGAGATTAGCATTCTGCTCCTGAATGCTTTTCTTTCATTATTGTTATTATTATTGTTAGAAATAGTAGTAGTAGTAGTAGTAGTAGTAGTACTAGTAGTAGTAGTAGCAGTAGTAGTAGTAGTAGTAGCAGCAGCAGTACTAATAGCAGTATTCGAAAACCCTTTAATGTTTGCCAAAGAGTATATCCGTGCACAACAGCTCTTCTTACTTCTAGGGATAGGGAGAAAATTTTGGCACGTGTGAAAGGACTTATCCCTACACAGCAACGATCCTCCTTTCGGGGGATAGGTAGGGAAGTTAGTGATGTCTGTTTAACCGGGCAGCTAATCCACCCACTCATATCGGTGCCACCTCATGAAGGCGTCCCTCTCCAGTAACCACGATAGGAATTTCTCAGACATTTTTGTTGTTTTTAATGCACCAGTTTTGTGAACTTATAACAGAAAGAAAGTCACAGATGGAAAGGAAAAATGGATGGGGTGTTGACTGCCAATTTCTGCCCAGCTAAAATAAGGAAGGATTAAATCTGGCAGTGTACCTCCTATGGACCAAATGTACCGCAGTGACTAACAGGCTATACTGCACATTTATTTCCTTCTTGTTGCTGCCCTAGTATTTTTAACGCCTTGGAGCTGGTGGCATAATCTACCCGTTTATAATTAGTGGTAGTATCCACCTACTACATAGCTGGAGACTTGTTTTTGCTGGTATTATTATTCCCGCCTCAGAGTCTCGCAACGATTCCAGGAGCAACGGAGACTGCGCAAGGAATCTGAAGGTCCCACGTTATGTGTCCTGGCCTGTTCCATTGCTGATACAGAAAAAAATCCAAATCTCGCCAATGGGGCAAAGGACATTGCAAGAAACAGTAGCAGGAGACTAGTGACTGTCCCGAGAACAGTAGACAAAAACTTGGCGGACAGATTCCTAAGAGTTTATTTCGTTTTATTATTGCAGTCCACCTGCTACATAAGTGGAGACTAATGTTTTCGCTGGTATTATTATTATTATTATTATTATTATTCAGGCCTCAGAGTCTCGCGACGAATCCAGGAGAACCGGAGACTGTACAAGGAATCTGAAGGGCCCAGTTATGTGTCCGGGCATGGACCATTGCTGAGAGAAAATTAAAAAAAAAACGTATCTACCTGAGAGGGTCAAGGTCACTGGAAGAAAGAATAGGTGGAGATTAGTGACTATTCGCAGGGCAGTTACAGAGTACTATATAGTTATTGTTACTGATCTCCACTTATTACCATAGGTGGAGATCTTCTTTTTCCATTATTTTATTATTATTATTATTATTAATATTATTATTATTATTATTATTACTACTACTACTACTACTACTACTACTTCCACTACCGCTACTACTACTACTACTACTACTATTTTAACTTGGCCTAAAATTACCATGGTTCCATCTACAGTGCTGAGTTGTAGCAACAGATTAACACCATAATATGATACTAGTCACAAAGAAGTGCTATGGAGATCATGTACAGATTCAGCATTGTATTTGTCAGCCGCTGTGAAATAAGCTAGAAAAAGACGAGAATCTGGGCCAAGTTAAAGTGAAAGAACTGTAATGCCGTTCTCTCTCTCTCTCTCTCTCTCTCTCTCTCTCTCTCTCTCTGTTATTCACTGCCCTACACCCATTAAAACACCTTCAGCCCGAGGACGTCTTAAATTAAAGCTCTTTCTCCTTAACATGGCCCAGATTTTCGTCCTTGTGTACTTTATTTCACGTAGCTCACTGGCTCTACACCCTTCTCGTAGCACTTCTTCGTGACTAGCATCGTATTTTAGTGCTAATCTCATCCTACAGCTCAGTGTTTAAGATGAAGAGATGGCAATTTTAGGCCAAGTTGGTGGAAAAGGAGTATAGCTTATTCTTCTTATCTCCAGACGATTTTATTCAGCTTAGGAGAGAGAGAGAGAGAGAGAGAGTTGAGGGAGGGGAGAGCAGGTACTAAGAAATGTGTGTGTGTGTGTGTATGTGTGAATGAGAGAGAGAGAGAGAGAGAGAGAGAGAGAGAGAGAGAGAGTTAAGGGAGGGGAGAGCAGGTAATAAGAAATGTGTGTGTGTGTGTGTGTGTGTGTGTGTGTGTGTGTGTGTGTGTGTGTGTGTGTGTGTGTGTGTGTGTGTGTGTGAGAGAGAGAGAGAGAGAGAGAGAGAGAGTTGGGGGAGGGGAGGGCAGGTAATAAGAAATGTGTGTGTGTGTGTGTGTGTGTGTGTGTGTGTGTGTGTGTGTGTGTGTGTGTGTGTGTGTGTGTGTGTGTGTGTGTGTGTGTGTGTGTGTGTGTGTGTGTGTGTGTGTGTGTGTGTGTGTGTGTGTGTGTGTGTGTGAGAGAGAGAGAGGGGGGGGGAAGGGAGGATAACTAAAGCCCCCCTGGCAGCACCTCGACACACATACCCCTTTGCCCTTGACACACTAAGAGGAGAGGGGAGAAAAAGAGGGAGAGGAAATATAAAGGAAAGGAGGAGGGGAGGAAAAAGGGAGAGGAAAGATACAGAAAAGAGGAGGGGGAGGAAAAGAGAAGGGAAAAGAAGAAAGAGGAGAGAGGAGGAAATATAAAGAAAAGAGGACGGGGGAAAAGGGAGGGGAAAAGGGAAGAGAGAAAAGGGGTCATAGAGAAGAAAGAAGAGAAGGAGAACAAAAGGGGATGGGAGAAGAGAAAGAGAGGGAGATTGATAATGAGGTGTAGGTGTAGTGGGGTATGAGAAAGGGGATTTGGAGGTGATGGGGAAGAAGAGGGAGAGGAAGCTGAGGGAAGAAGGGAGGGGAGGACGTCAAAAGGGGTAAGAAAAAGGGGAAATAGTTATGCTAAGGAGGAAAGGGGAAGAGAGGAGGGGAGAAGTGGGGAGAGGGAGGGGAGAAGTGGGGAAGAGAGGAGAGAAGAAATGGGGAGAGGGAGGAGAGAAATGGGGGAGAGGGAGGGAAGAAATGGGAGAGAGGGAGGGAAGAAATGGGAGAGAGGGAGGGAAGAAGTGGGGAAGAGAGGAGGGGAGACGTGGGGAGAGGGTGGGGAGAAGTGGGATGAGGGAGGGGAGAAGTAGGGGGATAAATGGGGAGAGGGAGAGGAGGGAGGAGGGAGCAGAGAAGGGAGGGGGGGAACATGCCCCTGAAGGGAGGGGGAGCAGGGGAGGGGTTGGGACTAGGAACAGAAGAGACACAGAGCAAATGAGGAGATGGGGGAGAAGGGAGGAGAGGAGGGAGGGAGGGAAGAGGGGTACCTGAGGAGGGAGAGAAAGGGAGAGAGAAACGAAGGGAAGGGGGTAGGAGGAAGCAGAGGGAGGAAAGAGGTGGAGAAGGAAAAGATGTAGTAGTGAAGAAGAAGGGGAGGGGAAACAGAGGGGAAAGGGAAGTAAGGGAGGAGGAAGAGGGGAGAAGAATTAGGGAGGGGAGAGGTGTGGGGGGAGGAAGGAAGGAAGAGGTAGAGAGGCGGTAGGAAAGAAGGGTACCTAGGGAAAGGGAGAGAAAGCAGAGGGGGAAGGGAAGGAGGAGAGGGGGGAATGGGGAGAGAGAGGTGGAGCAGGGGAAGGGGGAGGAAGCAGAAGGGAGGTGGAGAGAGAGGAAGGAGGGGAGAGGTAAGGGGAGGGAGAAGAGGGGGAGAGAAAGCAGGGGAGGAGAGAGAGAGGGTGAAGAGGGGGGATGGGGAGGGAGGGGGACGATTTGGAGTCAAGTACACAACAATACCTTAGTCTCAGGGTCGACGTGGCACCACCTACCACCGCCCTTGTACCCGTGGACTTAGAAGGACCCCTGACACCTTAGCGTCTGTCCCTGTGCGGTTTAATGGCTGATTGTATCCGTGCTGAGAACTGGCACCTTTTCTCACTGTTAGTTATTATTATCTATCCATCCACCCATCCATCCATCCAGTATCTAATCCATTTTACCTTGTCCGGACGGAATCCGACGAGTATTATTTTTGGTCGAGTTTGTTTGTTTGTTTGTGTATTGATTGTTTGTTTGTTTATTGTTTGTTTTTTTGTTTGTTAGCAACATTGCGGAAAAACAGCTGAATGAAATTACATGAAACTTTCCTGATATATGGGCACTGGTCCCAAAAGAAAGTGATTAAATTCATTTGGCGCCAAGACCTTTGACCTTACATGATCTTGAAAGGTCAAACTCAAGGTCACGGATATTCAGGGGGCTTTAACTCGAAACTGGCTGAAGATAGAGATATATTTATTATAATCAACATATAGGAAATCCCATATGGGCTTCTAATTAGTACTTGACCTTTGACCGAAAGGGGACCTTGAAGGGTCAAACTCAAGGTCACGGATATTCAGGGGGCTATAATTCGAAAATCGTTGAAGATATATTTACCATTACCAAGATATAGGATGTCTCATATGGGCTTTCATAAGCAGCATGACCTTTGAACTTGAGTTACCATGAAAGGTCAAACGCAAGGTCACGTTTTTCAGAGGGCGTAATTTGAAAACATTTTCGCAATTACCTTAGACTTTAATTTTTGCACTGACACCAAATGGCAGAAACGAGTTAGTATTTAACAGCAATAAAATAACTGTTGGCGGGCAGTTTGTTGTGTCTGCCACCACTTTTTTTTTTTTTTTTTTAACTCCTCAGGAGAGCAGCGACCCAGGGCAATGGTAGTTGGTTCAGACATTTAGATCGACAGTGACTAGCCCTGAGAAGCATTATCTGGGTAATAAACTAGAAACGTAAGCCACTGTTATTATTATTATTATTATTATTATTATTATTACTACTACTACTACTACTACTACTACTATTACTAACACTATCACAACTACTGCTGCTGCTACTACTGTTTGTACTAACTGTGACGAAAAGACTTCTTCCACACCAAGTGCTTCTTGTAAACTCTTTCATCTAACCACATTTTTTTTTTCTTCCTCCAGACGATTTAGTAACGCTCTGCAGATATAGCAAGAACCAGTCCCCATCAACCCCTCCACAGCCTCATTCCTCTCCCTAAGCTGAATAAAATCGTCTGAAGGCAGCAAGAATAAAAATAAGAATACGCCTGCCAACGAAGCCTTCACCACTCTATTTCTGCTTACATTAATTTTTGGCAGTGATTTTGGAGCGCGCAGAAAATACTAGAGTGAGCATTATTAGAACAGTTACTATGGAATCCTTAGTGACCTCTGTATTTCCCCTGCTTCATATGCCATCCTTAGTCAGCTCTTTTTTTTCTCTAGTGAAGCTTTCTTTGTTAGGGGTATTGGTGAGCACAAGAAGCATTAACGTGAGCTTTAATAGAACGGTTAACCATGGAATATTTAGTGAGCTCTATTATATCCCCACTGGAGCTTAATATGGAGTCTCTAGTGAGCTCTATGCTTCCCCAGTCGAGCTTAGAATAGGATTTTTTTGTGAGCTTTATAATTCACCAGCGAAGCCTGCCTTTGGAGGAATTTTTTCATTCAGATGCAAGCAGATCGACTGAGGAACATATCTACAGTGACGTGAACAGAGTAGTAGTAGTAGTAGTTGTAGTAGTAGTAGTTGTAGTAGTAGTAGTTGTAGTAGTAGTAGTAGTAGTAGTAGTAGTAGTACAGTAGTAGTAGTAATAGTAGTAGCCGTAGATGTCGCAGTTCAAGGCTCGTCAGAACGTGATTCCAGGTGAGTGTAAGCTGAAGTTGCCCTCCTCCTATACCACCACCTTTTCGAGGATAGGGAGGGAGCTGAGGGACGTTTGTATAACCGGGCAGTGAAGCCGCCTTGTTACGTCAGTGTCACCACGTGAAGGCACCCAGAGCCGTGGTTAGAGTAAGTATATTGTAGGATAGATTGGGGCATATCGGTATATCGGAGGAACCTATCGTATGTTTGTTTTTTATAGATGTTTCTCTCGCTCTCTCTCTCTCTCTCTCTCTCTCTCTCTCTCTCTCTCTCTCTCTCTCACGCACAAAATCAATTCTCCAACCATTTATTCTCTGCCGTCCTTGCTGCGACCCTGTGTAAACTCTGACACACACACACACACACACACACACACACACACACACACACACACAAGCACGCATGCACGCGAGAGGGCAAACGATCAAACACAAACTCTTAACAATTCTTGCCCACGCTCTCTTCTATTGTGACCCTGCACACACACACACACACACACACACACACACACACACACACACACACACCACAATAAACGCCACTTCAATGCCACACCCACTCTCCCAGCGTTTGTGTCTTGTGTTGGCAGCAGAGCAATGTAGACTGTGCACCTGGGGCAAGAATAATTAGCCACAGGTGAGGTACAAAGACACCTGAGGCAAGAATAATTAGCCACAGGTCAAGTACAAAGACACCTGAGGCAAGAATAATTAGCCACAGGTGAGGTACAATGACACCTGTGGCAAGAATAATTAGCCACAGGTGAGGTACAGACACCTGAGGCAAGACTAATTAGCCACAGGTGAGGTACAAAGACGCCTGAGGCAAGACTAATTAGCCACAGGTGAGAGACAGACACCTAAGGCAAGAGTAATTAGCCACAGGTAAGGTACAAAGACACCTGAGGCAAAACTAATTAGCCACAGGTGAGAGACAAAGAACCCTAAGGTAAGAGTAATTAGCCACAGGTGAGATACAAAGGTAAGCACATGGGGTCTTATTCTACTCTTCACAAATTAACTTGGCCTGATTTTTTTTTTTTTTTTTTAAGACACTGGGGACCTGTATTTCTTAACTTGGATTAAAATTACCATCTATCCACCTTCAGTGCTGAGACGTAGCAAGAGGTTAATAATGGAATATGATACTAGTCACGAAAAAGTGCTATGGAAAGGATGCAAGCCGTATTTTTTTCTGCTACTGACCTACGGGGAGAAAAAAAGCTGTAAAAAAGGACGAAAATCTGGCTAAGTTAAGGTGACGAACTAGCTACAGTGTATATTAATTTCTTGATGTCAAAAGTGCTTTGATGATTATGATAATTATGATGATGAAGACAGTGATGATGATGATGATGATGATGGCGATGATAACGACGATGATGATGACGGTGATGACTATAATAATAATAATAATAATAACAAGAGACCCCCAGGGGGGAATCACACCAGTAGTTAGCCGATACATATCTAGCGCGGCTCGGAATATGACCTTGACCTTGGCCTACTTTCACCAACTTCGAACTCGTAGATTTTCATCCCTACTGCACACCTCTATAATTTTGTAATATCTTGAGCGGTTGCGAAGTTATCGTGCTAACTGAAACACACACAGACAGACACACAGACAAATTAAAAACAACACCAGCTTCGCTATCGCGGCTGGTAATAATGATAATAATAATAATAATAATAATAATAGGAACAACAACAACAATAATAATAATAATAATAATAATAATAATAATAATAATGAGGATCAGGATGATAAATGATTAGCCAAATACAGGTTATCTTAAAATATGTGGCTTTCAGTGAGCTTTACCCCGTCAGTACAAAAGCTCTCCACTAAGCAAAATAAAACCGCCTAAGGATAGAAAAAATTAAAGGCAAAAAACCGTCTTTTAATTATAATTCCTTTCCTACGCGACGTCTCCTCAAAGCTGAATAAAATCGTCTGGCCGTTGCAAGAAAAATGTGAAAAATATATACGTAGTCGCCTAGGAGGGATTGAAATACTCAGCTAACATCACACACACACACACACACACACACCGGTTCAGTGGATAAAAGTTTGGTGTATACAAGAGAATACAATGAGTGTTGGTAAAGGTTGTGTACAGTAGGAGACGTGTGTGTGTGTGTGTGTGTGTGTGTGTGTGTGTGTGTGTGTGTGTGTGTGTGTGTGTGTGTGGTAGTGAGATGTGCGTTTGTGAGGTGTGACAAAATGTAAGGTGTGACAGTTTGAGGTGTGACAGTGAGATGTGGCAGTGTGTGGTGAGGCACTGTAAGGTGTGGCAGTGTGTGTTGTGGCAGCGTGAAGTGTGTAAGTATGAGGTGTGACAGTGTGTTGTGTGTGTGGGGTGTGGCAGTGTGAGGTGTGACAGTTTTTGGTATTACAGTGTAAGGTGTGGTAGTGTGTGGTGTGGTAGTGTGAGGTGTGACAGCGTAAGATGAGTTGAGGCAGCATACGGTATGGGAGTATGTGGTGTGGCAGTATAAGGTGTGACAGTGTGAGATGTGGCAGTGTGAGATGTGACAGTGTGTGGTGTGGCAGTGTGTGATGTGGCAGTGTGTGGTGTGGTAGTGTGAGGTGTGGCAGGGTGAGATGAGTTGTGGCAGTGTGTGGTATAGTAGTATGTGGTGTGGCAGTGTGTGGTGTGGCAGTGTGACGTATGGCAGTGTGAGGTTTGGCAGAGTGTGGTGTGACAGAATGTGGTGAAACAGTGTGAGGTGTGGTAGTGAGAGGTAGGCAGTGTGAGGTCTGACACAGTGTGTGGTGCGGCAGTGTGAGGTGTGGCAAAATGTGGGGTGTGTTAGTCTGTGGTGTGGCCGTGTCAGGTGTGGCAATGCGAGGTGTGGCCGTGTTAGCTGTGGCAGTGGCAATTGTGTATTAGGAATGACGGTATCAGAGGGAGCTTACTGAAGAGAGAGAGAGAGAGAGAGAGAGAGAGAGAGAGAGAGAGAGAGAGAGAGAGAGAGAAAAGTAAAGAAAGAAAAGAAGTCCTCTTACTTCTATAAAGTCTAACATCCTATGTGTCACAGTATTATGTGAATTTGTATCTGCTTAGATTTAATACTGATGATGGTCTGACGCAGACTGATGATTATCCTGCTGCCGATGGTGATGATGATGATGACAGTATACAAATCATAAAAAAAAGTAGTGTGCAGTATTAAGCCTTGACATGCTGTTTAACGATACTGCTATCTGATATTGATCTACTTTGCATAAATAACTTATAAAGACAACCTAACCCGTTTTGTGCAACTGACAAGGACGAGGTGCCAAATGAGTATTTTAAACCTACCTAACAAAGGTCCGTGAAGGAAAGTACCGCCATTAAAAATTTGATCTTGTATGCCATTCACCTCGCGTTCTGACCTCCCGCCCTGCCAACGCGGTCAAGGCCTCCCTCCCACCCCCAGTCACTGTAAATTGGACGTCGCCACCCGGACAAAGCTGCCAAAACCGATCACACCACCACCCCCGCTTCACAGTTGCCAAGCCGAGTTGACGAAGGCCGCTCAAACCTGCTCTCTAAAAATCGCTAGAATGTCGCTAGGCGTCCACAATGTCAACAAACAGTATTTTCTTCCCCCTCTTCACGTTTCGAGACTGTTGATGAAATTTTTTAAATATTTTCTAATACGAGTATACAGTCGTTTGCGTGCATACTGATATTATTTTTCTTACGACAAAACGAAACAATTGGCGCACGCAAAAAAACAAAACAAAAAAAAAATACCTTATCCATAAATTGCATTCACTCTGTACGCCTGCCAGATTACACTCATAAATGCAACCAGGCATATTCTTGAAAGGCTCCAGACTGTTACTAGGTACAATAATCCAGAAAACAATTACATTAAAAGTACCATATTGATAAAATCACTCCAGTACTGATAAAATCTATAGACTGTACAGTATCGTAACGTAATATAATATCATAAAATGTTTAGGAAATAGCAAGAGCATTCTCAGCGCCTCCGGATTGCCGCATAATTCGATTTCAGGCAGTTAGCAATTAAACTTTGGCGCAAAAAATGTGAATACCATTATTTTCTATACAACTGAACTAGTACTGTAAAAGCTAGGAAACTGACAAACCAAATTCATAGACAGCAACAGAAATATTAACTTTTCAATCCAGTGACGCATATTTTCATTGTTTATTCTTGCCGACCAAATGATTTTATTCAGCTCACGAGAGAATTTCCGAACTGGGGATGTCAGATAAAGGCTTCATTAATCCGCAGAATACGAGCGGCCTTTCTGAAGCTGATTAAAAATTGCTTGTTAATAGCAATATATATGACAGAAAGTACATAGCGGAAAAATATTTGAAGAAGAAAATAAAAATAGTTTAAAGACGTCATCGAACTGAAAAGATTACTCTGCAGTTTTTTCCTATACAGTAATTTAATGTAGACTAAAACCCTTCAATCCATTTTTTTTTTTTTTACTTTATTATTGCTACCTCTAGACGATTTTTTTTCGGATTAGTGAGGGGATTTTTTTTTTTTTAACTAGAGAAGTTAGACACAACCTTCACTCATCCCTTCAGTACGGAAGGGGTTTCTTAAGCTGAATAAAATCGTCTGAAAGTTAAAAGGAAAAAGGCAACGAGGACAAAACTGCTTGATGAGGGAGCTTCAAGGCCCTTTGGTTAATGCCCTTGGTGTGTTGTGATGTGGTGTGGTGTGGTGTGGGGTGTGGTGTGGTGTGATGTGGTGTGGAATGGGGTGGGGTGGGGGTGTGATGTGGTTTGCTGTGGTGTTGTGAAGTATGATGAGGTGTGGAAGGGTGATTTAGCGTGGCGTGATGTGGGAGGGTGATTTTGTGTGGTGTGGTGTAAGAGTGATTTTGTGTGTTGTGTGGCGTGGTGTGGTGTTGGGGTTGATTTTACGTGGTGTAGGGCGACAGGGTGATATGGTGTGTGGTATGATATGGTATAGTGTTGTATGGTAGGATAATTTTGTGAGGTGTGGTGTGGTGTGATGTGAGAGGGTGATGTGTTGTGTGGTGGTGTGGTGTGGTGTGAAAGGGTGATATAGTGTGTGGTGTGGTAATGTGGTGTGAGGTGAGAGGGTGATATAGTGTGTTGTGTGGTGGTGTGGTGTGGTGTGAGAGGGTTATATAGTGTGTTATGTGGTATGGTGTGGTGTGAGAGGGAAATATAGTGTGTTATGTGGTGGTGTGATATGAGAGGGTGATATGGTGTGTCCTGTGGTAATGTGTGGTGTGATGTGACTTCGCTACAGCCTACGGAAGTGAAGCACCTCGTATCCGAAAATAGCGAGACAGGCGGGCAGAGTCGTTTCTAGAAATGCTCCCGTTTCTAAAAATAATAATAATAATAATGATAATAAAGATGATAAATAGATAAATAAAAAAGTTGATGAAAAAATAAAATAATAGACAGATGGACAGACAGAGAAGACCGATAGATAGATAGATAGATATAATGAAACATACGCTACGTATAACTGGAACTTCGTGTTTCGAGCGTAAGACTGGCTGACTTGGCAACACTATTCTTTGTCCACTGCCAACACTGCTGCCAACACAAAGTGGGGGGGGGGGAAGAAGACGGAGATCAGTGCCTATCAAGAGCACGTGTGACGCTGAGGGTCTTTTCTGAGTCCAAATCTTCCCTTAGAATGTGACCTATGGCAGTCAGTGTTGCAAGAAGAAATGAAAACAGAAATACGAGTACAGTAGTGGTGGTGGTGGTGGTAATGGTAGCAGTAATAGCAGTAGTAGTAGTAATCATCATAATAATAACAATAATAATAATAATAATAATAATAAGGGATGACTTAATACATACCAAATTCACTAAGGTCACTGAAACAGACATGCAATTTTTTCTCAGTGTCATTCTTCTCCTAGAAACATGACGACACGCAGCAATGGAGATTTCAGTACACCCAAGAATCACAAATACAGAGTAGTCCATAACTAACTCTCCTCTCCTCGGGTTATTTCTCGTGTTTTCTGGGGACGGCTCAGCGTTACCGGAGTCTACCCTGCAAAATATATTCACATCCTACTCCCACTGCCACACCCACGCCCACACCAGCAGAATGAGCAGTCCTTTCAACACACAAGACGAATTACTAGTACAGCGCTATTTACAGACCACCTTATTATAATCATAGGTTGCTTAATTTTTCGTTTTTTTTTTTCACCAATTTCGTTGTAAAGCGTTTGGTAGCTCTACTACTGAACGAAAACGCATACAAAAGACGCTCCTTAACACCTCTTCTTGAGCGATTTAGTTTTGGATGTGACTAGTGAATATCCTCTGGTACGTTGTTTATGCAGAGTAGAACGATGTTGGAAGGATCTATATAAGACGGAGATGGACAATAAGATGTAATAAGCAAAATAAATCGCCTAAAAAAAAGGTGTTAGGAAACTTCCTTAACCGACAAGAATACGCGCCTAGTCTCTATAGTTCATTCACTTTAACTTGGCGGAGATTTTAGCCTTTTTTAGCTTATTTCCCGTAGTTCAGTCGCAGAATGAGGCAATACTATAGCTCCACACCCTTTCCATGGCACTTCTTCGTGACTAGCACCATTTTCTAGTGTTAATCTCTAGCAGTCGCTCCGCATTAAAGATGGAGATATAACAGTTTTTTACACATATAGTTGTTTCAGCTTAACTTGACCAAGATTTTCGTCCTTTTGAGGCTTATTTCACGTGGGTCAGTGGCAGAAAAGAAATGCTACGGCTCTATATCCTTTCCATAGCACTTCTTTGTGACTAGCATCATATTTTAGTGTTCCTTTATTACTTCAGCTCAGCATGCAAGATGGAGGGATGGCAATTTTAGGCCAAGTTAGGGCAAAAAGGGTATAGTTTAAGTGAAGACAGCATACTGTAAGTACTGTAAACATCTGGGTGAACAAAGACAAAGGGAGAAATAGAGAGGATGGAGAAGTGTGAGTAGCCATGCCCCCATCTCCCACATCTTCCCTATCTCCCACATCTCCCCTATCTCCCACATCTCCCACATCTCACTCGCGGTAAGAGCTTGAGCAGGTGCATTCGTTTCCATGCCGACACTCTACTGATACCTTCTCTTTATTTCTCTTTCACTCTCCTTTGCACTCTACTTGGATCCGTGAGAATTTGTCAAAACGCAGAATTTTGAATGAATGAAGTTGTCCCATCTATTTTCCCATGGCCAGTAATGCTGCTATAGTCCTTTTAGGTTAAACTGTCCTAAATTTTCGTCCCTTCGCAGCTTATTTCACATACCTCAACGGCAGAAAAATATAATTACTTCTGCTCTATATCCTTTCCGTAGCACTTCTTCGTGACTAGCACCATATTCTAGTGTTAATGGTTGTAACTCAGAATTCAGGTGGAGAGATGGCAATTTCTGACCAAGTTTTAGGAGAAGGAGTATTATCCTGTGTTTTTCGTGTATTATCTCAGTGTTATAGTCCCGTAAACTGCTAAAACGGAAAAACTATGCTCACTACTGCAGCTGTGTTGATTGTAAATACAGCAACAACTTCTGCCCCACTTGGACCCTCTTTCATAAATTCGATATGTGGGTATGATTATATGTTTTCCTGTGTCTGGGTATGGGAGACTGCCGAAGGTCTGAATGTTTAGCGGATGGATGTTTGTCATGTTTTGCTTGGACACATTGAGGGTAGTTTTTCCTACTTCCGTGTTTTCGTTTTCTTGTTTGATGATGATGATGATGATGATGATGATGAAGGAGGAGGAGGAGGAGGAGGAGGAGGAGGAGGAGGAGGAGAAGAAGAAGAAGAAGAAGATAATAATGATGATGATGATGATGATGATGATTTTGCCAACCTCATGTATAGCAGCAGGAAATAGGAGCCTGGAGAGCTAAAGGCTTGAGTGATGAGACAAGAAATACGTGTCCCAGTTTCACAAGTCACTCTGGTCATAGTTTTACTCTATTGTATTTTTTTTTTCCCCGTGTCATGGATTTGAAAAAAAAATAAATAAAATAAAAATGGAAACCTTGAGTAATGACTGACTAGGTATGTGTTCTATTTCTCTGTTGACTCTGATTTTCTTCACCTTTTGCTGTTTTTGTGGCTTTCATTTCCATGGTTCTGGATATGTGATAATGTGAAATCTTCGAGTATGACTGTGTGTGTCCCATTTTCGTAGCGCATGATATTTAAAAGTGAATGTAGTTAAGAGTAAAGACGTGGTATATGAAAGAAATGAAGTCACGGAGAACATAGTGAGACTGTATGATCAGGAATGTGGGTGCCTTCAAACATTTAAGTAGTGTGATGAACAAGGATGGAATTTTTGAAGATGAAATGTATGAAAGGTTATAGCAGGGAAGAATTGTTGCTGGTCCACAGAGAGCAATAATAAAGAATGGGAAAACGAGCATGGAGGTAAAGAGGTCGCTGCATGACAGTTTGTGATCTGACGTAATGAAGCAAAGCGTAGATCCCGCTGGAGGGACAGAAGTCAAAAGTGAGAGCAGAAATGAGTTAAATAGCATGTGAAGTTACCTGGAGAGACTGACTGATGAATAAGGAAGTGAAGGGGCGTTGTGGTGTTACTATGAATATGCTGGAAAGGAGATGTACTTTGAGATGGTTGACCGTGTGGAGAGATTGGAGAATGAGAGACTGACTAGGAGTATAGTAGGGTGTGTGAATGAGGTGGAGGGAGAGAAGGGAGAGAGAGAGACCGAGGATGAGATGGAGGGATAGGGTGGAGAAATAAGTGAGAGAGGAATGTGTGAGTTGGAGTGAGGGCAGCCTGATAGCAGAGGACAGGGTTATATGGGGCGATTTGTTTGTGGCCACTCCTTCTGAGATTGAAGTATATGATGATAGACAGACAGACTTTGATGATGGCGTTCCTATTCTGCTGTACACTTTGGACAAAAGAAAATTTAAAGTCTTCAGTGATAAATGTGTGTGTGTGTGTGTGTGTGTGTGTGTGTGTGTGTGTGTGTGTGTGTGTGTGTGTGTGTGTGTAACTGGAGCTCTGTATCTGGCTATGTGGCTTATGTCCAGATTCGAGTGTATAAAACAATGACCCTGGTGTGTGAATTGCAAAGTTTATGTTGCAGTAAGTATGTTCTGTTCAAAGTCAGCTTGTATAATGATGAGTTGCAAGAATACTAACTCACTTATGGTCTCTTCCCTTCTACCATTTTATTCCAGATAACACCAAACGATTTTATTCAGTTAACAGAAAGACCCATGAGCCTAGAACTGATAATACTGACTCCATTAACCCACTCATGGTAGATACAACTCTAAAAAATTTTTTCCAGCTAACACCAGACAATATCATTTTTATCCGAGAATGTGTCACAGGAACCTGAGAGAATTAATAAGTGGTTTCTTGAAATTAAGTGACATATTAATCACTCAGCGCGTGTCTTGAGAACACAAGAACATAATAAGAGAGAACATTTTTCGATTATTGCTATGACAAATTAGGGTGACGGTGAGTGCCTCAATAATCTTAGGCATGCTGATTTTTTATTTATCTGTTTATTTACTTACTTATTTTGTGAAATGCTTGTGGAACAAGACCTGATACCAAGTTCACTCCTTCGTTGGTAGGATTTCCCTCCCTCACAACTACTTCGACTGGCTTTTGCCTAAGAAAAAGAGTTTGTGCGGAGCGTCTGAATGTGGGCTGAAAGCAGAAGACTTTAGAGGGAAATAAAAAGTACTCAAACCACAGTTAAGAAGAAGTAGGAACAGAGATGAGGATATAAGTTGAGAATTTGAAGGAAATGTGAAATTAGTAAATTTTCTGGTCTGGAAGGAAGCAACAACTTTACCTCATCATCCTTCCCTCCTCTTTTCTACACTGATGACTCTGTAGCTATTTCCTCTATTGATAAAGCAGATCCCTTCACTCAGACTTTCTCCTCCAATTCCACCTTAGACGATTCCGGTGCTGTTCCTCCATCACTTCCCCCCTCTGACTTCCTCATGGCTAACACTAAAATTTCTTCAGCTGAAGTCTTTTCTGCTATCACTGACCTCAATACTAACAAAGCATATGGGCCTAATAGAGTCCCTCTTGTTGTCCTCAAGAACTGTGCTTCTGTGCTTACACCCTGCCTAGGTAAACTCTTTCGCCTTTGTCCTTCAACTTGTACCTTTCCTTCTTGCTGGAAGATTGCTTTCATTCAGCCTGTCCCAAAAAAGGATGACCATTCCCAACCCTCTAACTATAGCCCAATTGCTTTAACATCCTGTGTCTCAAAAGTATTTGCATCCATTCTTAACATAAAAATTTTAAAGCATCTTTCCTATCACAACCTTCTTTCTGATCGTCAGTATGGGTTCCGTCAGGGACGCTCCGCTGGCGATCTTCTCACCTATCTTTCAGACTCCTGGTCATCCTCCTTTTAGGATTTTGGCGAAAACTTTGCCATCGCACTTGACATTTCAAAGGCTTTCGATCGAGTCTGGCATAAATCTTTAAGTTCCAAACTGCCCTCTTAGGATTTCTATCTTTCTCTCTGTGCCTTCCTCTATAACTTCCTTTCTGGTCGTTCTATAGCTGCTGTTGTAGACGGCCATCGTTCTTCTCGATCTATCAACAGTGGTGTTCCTCAGGGCTCTGTCCTATCACCAACTCTCTTCCCTTTATTCATCACTGACCTTCTAAGCTGTACATCTAACCCTATCCACTGATACGCTGAAGATTCCACCGTTCACCTTTCCGTTCGGTACCTGCAACGTCAGTCTCAGCAGTTACTTCAACAAACAAGGGATGAGGCTATGGCACACCTAATATCTGACTTGGCTCGTATCTCTGACTGGGATAAAAGTAATCTTATTGTTTTTAATGCATCAAAGACTCAGCTCTTACACTATCAACCTGACAAAAGCTTTCACAGGAGTACCCACTAATGTTTAATAATATCCGGCTCAGTCCTGCATCATCCTTGAACATGCTTGGGGTTTCACTCACTTGGGACTTATCTTGGAAAGATCATATTACATCTCTTGTAAAATCTGCTTCCAAGAGATTAGGTGTGCTAAGCCGACTCCATACTTTCTTTACTGCTGCCCAATTGTTGACTCTACACAAGGGTTTTATCCGCCCCTGTGTGGAGTACAACTCTCATGTATGGGGAGGCTCCCCACATACAGCTCTTCTCAATAGGGTGGAGTCAAAGGCTTCTCGTCTCATTAACTCTCCTCCTCTTACTGCCTCCTTTCAACCCCTGTCTCTTCGCCGTACTGTTGCATCTTTATCTCCTTTCTATCGCTACTCCAATGGTCACTGCTCCTCTGAACTGTCTACTTGCATTCCTTCACCTCTACGACGGGCGCGTAGCACCCGTCTAACAGCAAACTCTCAGCCCTTTTCTGTCCAGCTCTCTAATGCAAGAGTTTACCGTTACTCCCAGTCCTTCATTTATGCAATAGGTCAACTCTGGAACTGTCTTCCTCTGTCTGTATTTCCTGCTAGCTATGATCTCCAGTCTTTCAAACGCAGCGTGTCCAGGCATCTCGAAATGATCGAATCTTGAATTTGACTCTCTCTCGTATTTTTTTTTTTTATAATAAATGGAGGAAGGAAAAGCAAAGGAAAAAAAAATAAGTCCATGCGCGTACAGGCATCCTCCATTCATAAAATACTTATAACAATTGGATTTAAATTCGAGACGATTAAAATAAATGTATGTGGGAAGCATCTCCCAGGAAGTGAATTCCAGAGTAGTAGTCTGGGGATAAATGAATTTTGATAAGCAGAGGTTCTGCATTTTGGGGGAGTGTGAGTTCATGGGCGCTCTCAGCTGCCAGAGTATTTAGGGAGAAAATGTGAAGGGGATCGAGGCACAAATGAAGCCAGTTCGTCAGAGCACTTACGGTAAACATATCGATAAAATAATGCTAAAGAAGCAACATCTCTACGTTATGGCAGGATTATTGATTAATCTAATGGCATTATTTTGAATTTTGTCCAACTGCCTCTTGGAAGGAACAATTATTGCGGGCTCGTGGCCTTTGATTCCTTCTTCCTAGTATATATATATATATATATATATATATATATATATATATATAGATAGATAGATAGATAGATAGATAGATAGATATAGATATAGATAGATAGACAGATAGATAGATAGATAAGAGAGAGAGAGAGAGAGAGAGAATGTAGTTGCTTCCTGGCAGCTTGTTTTTAAGAATGAAAATATCTTGCTAATTTGTGTAATTATAAGAATAAGTTGGGTACTGTTCTATTGCATTTCATGAGTTAAAACATGAATGTAAATATTTATATACCTAATCCCTGACAAATGCCGTGCTACGATTGGCTGGCTGGTGTTGTCAATATACGTCAACACATTCCAGAGTTTAAAATGTCTTCGATATTTTTGGTCATTTAATGGCCATTGAAAAAGCAACATGTGATGTTGAACAACAAGTTGCATTACAGTTAGGAGAGTAGGTATTATTTTATACTTTCAATGCGTACGTAAGATGCGATAATAATACAATAATTGAATACTATGAGTATTGTTACCTGGTAGTGTGATTACTGCAGGGTTGTAATTTTGCATTAGGCTAACACGTTGCTTTGCCATTGTGATGCAACTTACCTAAGTAGGTACAATACAGTCAAAGCAATTTCAAAAACCAGCAAACACAAAATCAGGTCTTCAGTAGCTTTGGGTAATGAGAGATGCATCTTAAATCTGCTGCCATCGGTTACAGTAGCAGTTTGGGAGCAGAGATTTTTTTTTTTTTTTACAGTATGATTTAACTTTAGGATGGGAAGTCGCAACGAAGCAGAATGAAAACGTCTGTAACAGTAGGTGAGGACTTTCACACTCCTAAGAGAGCAATTTTAATTGCTGATTCCATCAAATCAAAGATGATACTTCTATTTTAGTGTGATTAATGCCACCTGATTTGGTTCATCAGAGGAGAAACCTTTTAGGGAGAAGGGATGGTAAGTTTCTTGTTTCATCCAATACTAGTCTTGGTGATGTTTGTGGTTTTTCCTTTGCTTGTGTGTGTGTGTGTGTGTGTGTGTGTGTGTGTGTGTGTGTACATTCATTCATTGCCAGACGCCATGTATCCCAAACAGGGTGGCCAAGGGCTTAGAGTTAATTGTTTTACAGGAAGAGGCACTAATCCTCCACCAACCCCACTTGACACATAGGGATGCCAACAGCATCTGGTGTTCCCAGGCGGTCACCCATCCAAGTACTAACCAGACCCAACGTTGCTTAACATGATTTGTTAAATTTTTACAATGGAAATTACCGATATATGAGACACTCCCCCCCTTCCACTGAAGTGATTATAGTAAATTACAAGTCATTTTAGGCAATAACCCAGCCTGGCTCCACTTAATGTAATGTAACCTAGACCCCAAGCAATTCAGTCCAGACCAAAACAAATTCCAACCTTACAGCAGTCAAGAAGCTACCGTTCCTGGAAAACAACAGCTACTGTTGCCCACAGAGGCCATGATGAAACTGAGTTGCCAGGCAGCTTACATAGTGATGGTAAAGAGTCTAGGGAGTCAGAGTTTATAAAGGGTGCCTCTTCTCAAGATGTGAGCCTCATACTGGTCATAGCGATCTTTGAAGGAATTAACATATTCACTCATCAGTACCTATTCCAGGAGATGCTTCCATTTGTTGACAGTCCTTCTACTAAAAGACTTGTTCCTCTTTGTTACAAGCAAGCAAGCGATTAGTTTTTAGCAATATTTACTCATGAGACCAAAGAAACCCCTTGGCCTCCCAGATTTCCAAGGAAATGTACCAAGGGTGCCAGATGACATTCTTCACTAAGAAATCAAATTTAAAAAGATGTCCTGTTTCAACACTGTATTTTCATGCATGAATTCTAACAATTAAATATTGGATATTATGCTCATACTTTTACATGAAAGTTTTTTTCTGTTTGTAGAGGATGAAATCAGCAAGGTTAATTGCCCCATTTCTAGGTTTTATCATTCTGTCAATACCCTAGCATTTAGCAACGTAGTTCGTTGACAGCAAGTCGGGAGCAGAGAATTGGACATTGTGCGTGTGATAAATGCCACAGTGCTTCACTATATGCACATCCAGAGATAAAATCTGGAGAGAGAAAACATGAGAAAGAAATATTGTGGCTTATTTATTCATCTGTTATTGTTCAATTACCTCACCAGAAATGTTAAACGTTTACACCAAGATGAAATTATGATGGTAGGCATATGTACAAAAGCATGCTTGCTCATCACTCTTGCACAAAGTGCACTTTACTGGCAGTATGGTGCCTCTGTTTTCCCAGCTTCAGGGTATGTCCCATGGTCTGTGGATGATCATGTCTTGAGGCCAACTGGAGGAAGTGACCATTCTTAACATTATCTGTGCCCTTCAGGATCTTGAAGATCCAAAGTATGTCACCCCTTACCCTCTTCTGCTCCAGTGTCCTGAGTTCAAGTTCAATCACATCACTTGTCCATGATTTCAACTGTTCGATCTAAAAATGTTGTATCCCCATTATCATTGATTTCTGACAGAAATATCACAGAAGAAAAGGCTTTTGCACAGATAAGCTTTAACTACAAACACTCTCAGAATAACCAGATCAGTTGTGGGCTAAAACGAGAATAATAACGAAGAGGTTTGAAGCAGTCCATTAACCCCTTAAGCCCATGGATGCGTATTTTGTATTTTAATCTAGCAGATGTTGGACAGTACAGGATTATTCATCTGAGGAGAGACCCATTGCACTGAATGGGTCATACCATAGTAAAACCTGAAGTCACTCTTAAGATGAACTGTATTGATTGGTGGTATCCAGAGTGTAATATTCAAGAATTCTTAACTGTTAAAAAGAAATTAAAACTTTTGGTGAAACTCTGGGAGACATCCTCGTTCTATGATTTAACACTGAATGATACCGGTACTGCACGATAGGCTGTTTCTGTACCCTATCCTGTCTGATTAAGGATACACCAGCATCATTTGCCCTACCCTATATTTCTTTTATAACCCTCTATATATACTGTGCACAATGAACAACCACGGAGAGATGACACAGCCCTGTTTCAGTCCAAAATTCAGCAAAAAATAACAAAAATAAATAAATACCGGTACTGTAAATATATAAATACTGTAATAAAATAATAATCATCCATCCATCCATCCAACATCCAATCCTATGTCACCTCAGAGAGGAACTTAGGAACCTGGTGCTAGGCAAGTTGGTCCTGACATTTAAGATGAGAGTGACCAGCATTACTCATCCCTGAGTGGCATTACATGAGCAATATATCCCAACCATCCCTTGGATATAAACCTACACAGGCTCAATCCGATTTGAGCATCTTTAATTACCCACTAAACCACCAGGTGCCACAATTTGGTTATATGGTTAACACCCAGCCTAGTAAATGGTTTCCTAGTGTGCAGGAAATCATTTGGCTTGTCACTCAGTGTACTCACCCATAGGCAGAAAGAAGAGGAAAGTACTGGTATGAAGGAAAGAAAGACAAAAGAGGAAGGATGGAAGAAAGGAAAAGGTAGACACTCAAAGCAGCACTACATCGAGTGAGCAGATGGTGAGCGCTCCCACCTACCACTAAATAATAATAATAATAATATTTTTCCCAGTGGACTGTAACCCATGTGCCTTCATAATACTGTGAACTGCATTCAGCTGTTTCCCAACAGCTTCATATATTCTCAGCACATACCACATTCCTAGTTTGTCTGCCTTTTTTGTATGCTTTCTCCAGATCCATGAAGGCAGGATACAACTTCTTTCCCTTTTCTGAATGCGTGTCTGTTATAGCTAGTTACATCTTAGAACATTTGATCTATGAAACCCTTCCTCTTCTGAAAAATACATTAACAGTATACTGTACTCTGTAGTGTCTGTTGTCTTACTTTCTGACAGAGTGTAGGTAACAGATGTATCCTGATATTCTAAATTGTATATACTTAAGAATTCCTTATTTTATGTAAAGATGACGGTAGACGATGAGGAGCCATTGACAGGATCCAAACGGGAAGGTGACATAGATGCAGAAGCTGGACCAAGTGGGGGTAATGAGAAACTTAACACCATTCTTACCTCAGCACTCCATAAGCATGCTGCTGCCAAGCTGGCAAAGGTGAGGGTTATGCTGGCTTGCTACTATGATTATGTGATGTATATGCATTATCAAGGAATGATGATGATGATAATGAAAACGAGAGTTTAGATAATGCGTACTTAGGAGAATTAGATTTTGTAACTGAAGATGCTCAATTTCAGTTACTGTATTCTTGTTCCAAGTTGGTTTAGGAGTGGTGAGAAAATGTGGGAGAGAACTTGGTAGGAAAGAGAAATTTTACTGAAACTCTGATATCCTGCTGTGCAGATCAGTATGGGACAGAGGCTTTCCATGTCGTGGGATGTTTAGTTTTCACTTTTTAAACTCAAGTAAATAATATTTTCAGTGGGGATAGGAAAAGAAATAATGGTATCCATGCATTTCCTGCATATCACAAAAGCTGACTTTATGGACTGTATGAGCTGGTAGCTGGAACTCCTCCGCCCCACCACTGTGTTGGTGTAGGAATGGGTTACCTTCACTATTCTTTGCATCTGCTACAAGTAGCCTTGTATCTCCATATATGAGGGGGGGAAAGTTGCCTTGTCCTTCATATATTCTCTGATTGTTGTGGCCCTAAAGAAATCAAAGAACTCTAAAATCATAATCACATTTAAATGTGGGAAATTAGATTGATATGGTGATAATGATGAAGAAATGTATTTTAATCCAGTTATCCAGTGCCTTATAAACAGACACTAAAATTTTTGTTTGCTAATAGCATTTCTCAGTGCCCTCTGCTTGATAGAGATATTTTTATGCCTGATTATGTGAATAAATATACAGTAATAAAGTCATGTACGTAATCTGGTCTGTCATATTATCAAGGTTAAAGATTCTTCGAAGTCAGGCAGTTAAGTTTTATATATACATTTTCCTGTGATTTGTCTTCCTGTTTTTTTTTTTTTTTTAAATTGTGTATTCCATGTCATGGCAAAATCCTTTAAATGGGATGTGAGGTCACTGATAAAAAACTTTCTTTGCAGAAGTTGACAAAGAATAAGAAAGGTGCAGCACCAAGTGAAGATGATGCAAAAGGCAAGAAAGAGAGGAAGTAAGTCAGTTTATTATATTATAATATGAGAGTTATATACTGTATAGTGTTAATAATGTTAATAATATAATGATAATAATAGTAATAATGATAGTAATAATACAGTACTTTAGTCTTTCACATCCCAAAAGAGCCAGTTCTACTAATCCTGCCTTGGGCCTTGGGTTTGTATTTGGAATTTTCTTGTCATCCAAGGGTAGCAAGTCCAGCCCACCCCTTGCAACAAGTTGTAGTTGTGTAAATTTGTTATTGTTGTTGTTGCTTAACCCCAGTATGTGTGGTCAAATTGCTTCTGTGGGGCAGTCCTACAGATACATATACAGTAGTAGTAGTAGTAGTAGTAGTAGTAGTAGATGATGTAGTAGAGTAACTCCAGTCTCCATGGTTGAGCAGACCCATCAACCACAGGTAAGCAATCATCCCTGCAGGGCAGTCCCTTGCAGTGGACAGCGCCATGCTTCAACGAAGCACAGGAAAGAGTGTGGAGGTTTGACTCAAAGATGAATAACACATTTGTAGATTAAGATGATTTGGGCATGTGGAGAGGATGGGGAATCATAATTGGGTGCAGAAAGGGAGAAGTGTTAAAGTTGGGGGTAGGGTAATGAGAGGTAGACCGAAAAAGACCTGGGACGAGGTCGATGAGTGTGACCTAAAGGTTAAGGGACTAATAGGGAAGCTACCAGAGATCGAGCGGCATGGAGAGCTCTGAGGTGACCAAGGCCAATGCATGCAAACATGTTGGGGCCTTCAAAAATGAAAACGAATTGTGTTTATCCAGCTAACAGGGAACCAGCACTGCCTTGTGGTAGACAGCTCCTTACCTTGGTTGGACCACGATCCTTTCCACAGTGAGGTGTAGGGAAATATGAGGATGTTTGGCTCTGCTTCAGGTTGGATGCCGCAGCTGCAAACCCAGAGTCATAGTGCTATCACAACTAGTCCCTTAAGCACCTGTGTAGGAGAGCTCTGTATATGAAGTAGACTCAGCCTGGACCCTGTGTAAATGTAGTTGAATTTCTTGCCTGGGAGTGTCATACAAGGGCAGCTACTGGACTTTTGGCCACATACCACTCCCATGTTAGTACCTGGTGATGGTGGTGGTTATAATGACAGTGACCTTACGTGCATTTATTTACATTTTATGTATAACTGAATTTACTTTAGTGGCCTGACCTTATATTTTTTTGTGAGAATTGGGACTAAGTTTGTAATGGTTGTGAGCTTAGTGAGCTTACAAAAGTTTATTATTTTTTTTTAATTATTTTTAGGGACACAAAGAAAAAGGGGAAAAACAAGAAATCTGAAGAAGAGAAGAAAAGTGAAGAAGTCGAGCTTCAGGTGATCAGTGAGGTGCCACAAGAAAGAGAGAAAAGCAAGAGAAAGAAGCAGGGTGAAGGGAAGAAGAAGGAAGAGGAGGAGGAGCAAGCAGTAAAGGAGATTAAAGATGATGAGAAACAAGGAGCAGAGGAGGAGGAGGAGAGGAACCAGGAAGAGAAGGAGAATGAAAATCAGGAAGAGGCAAGTTTAATTTGGAGTGAGTTGCCAACTTGGGTGTGTGAATTTATGATTATTTAACCCTTCAAATAAGATGATGTATTTTATTGGTTTATTTTTACTACATACACGTACCCAGACTGTGGTGTGGCCACCACCCTTCCTTGCAACAGTACCAACAAAAAATACAGCTCATAAACAATCCATATTGCTCACATCATGGGGGAGGCGGTGGCTCATTTGGTAGAGAGGTGGCCTGCAGTCCTACAGGACCCAGATTCAAATCCCCGCTGGGGCAAGGAACAGTTTAAGGATTTGAATTTTGTAAAATCAGACTTTACTGATCTAGCAGGAGACCCACCGACATGTCATAAAAATACCCTTGCTAATAGCAGTACACCAGCTCTGTATGAGACAGCCCTAGCATGTATTCAGTATGGATGGTGGGTGTTAGCACCGAAGTGGTGACATGTAGAGGTGTATGGTATGTAGGAGGGCACTGGGCCTTGGCAGCAGGCTGTGAAGCCTATGCACAGAGTCAGACTCATTATAAAAAAAAAAAAAAAAAAAAAAAAAAAAAAATGCAACCCTGCTGCACCACAACACACTGGCTCACCACGTGCACCACATGATCACAGCACAGAGAGTCCTTCAACATTATATCAACAAAAGACCTCTAGGAGTGGCCAGTGGAAGTGGCTGATTTCCTGTGGTCAACTGAGTTCATAGTGAGATGAACCTGGGGTGGCAGCAACATCAGTGACAACCATTCTCACTACTTTCGGGTGATTGTATTCACCTTAAGAGAGACTGTCTGATATGGCTGCCAATGACTTATTATATGAACTAAGGGAGTTAGTTACTTTAGAGCTCTCATGTATCCCATCACTTTATTATTTTTTTTTTTTTTAAATAATAGAACAGAGGAAGGAAAAACAAATACATAAAAAAAACTAATCCATACACCAGATTACTGGTGTCATCTGTTCATAAAGTATCTTTAACAGTTAGACTTGAACAGCTCTAGGTTGAAGTTTTGAGGGAAACAACTCTGGGGAAGCGAGATCCAGAGGGATGCAGTTCGGGGAATGAAAGAATTCTGATAGGCAGAGGTTCTGCAATATGACTGAGTGACATTCCAGTCATGAGCGCTACCAGATGCCCGTGTAGTATGAGGGAAGGCATGGAGAGGTGGCACCATGGACACAACTTCGTCTGAGCATTTGCTATAAAATTATCTGTAAAATAATGCAAGGGAGGCACCATTCCTTCTTACTTGTAGGGGAAGTAGTTTATTAGTAATAGCAGGATCATTAATAATTCTAACAGCTTTGTTCTGAATTGTGTCTAGTTGTTTTAATGCAACCTCTCCACATCCATTCCACAAGGGTAAGCAGTATTCAAGCAGAGAGTTCACATGACTTTATAAATTACAGCTAATTGCTCGTCAGTGAAGAAGTTATGGACTCTGTACAATAATCCAAGTTTCTTTGAGGTGGTTTTAGCAGTTGATCTGACATGAGAAGTCCAGCTGAGGGCATTGTTAAGTGAGACACCGAGAATTTCAATACTTTTGGAGATGGGAATATTTGTACCATTGAAGGTAATGTACGAATCTGGCAATACCTGTCTATTATTAAATTGTATATATTTAGTTTTACAAGCATTAAATGAGACAATGTTGTTTTGTCCCCATTCACTGATTGTAGATAACATTTGATTTATGGAGATGGCTGTACTAAGTTGAGAGTTAGAGATATCAGACTTTGTAAATGGGTGTCTGAGTGTGAATGAACTATGAAGTGTTGAGTCATCTGCATATGAATGGATGGGATTGTGGGTGATAGATAAGAGATTAATGTGAACCAGGAACAGGGTTGGCGCAAGAACTGATCCCTGTGGCACACCAGTGTTAATTGAGTGGAAATTGGAATATACATTATCTACTTTTACTCCCATTTTTCTGTCACTGAGATATGAGAAAATCAAAGGGACAAAAGACTTCAGTCCATAGCAAGGGAGTTTAGACAACAGGGAACGGTGCCATAATCTGTCAAAAGCTTTAGAAATATTAAGGGCTACTGCATGAGTTGCTCCATGTAGGTCGATTGATTGATGGATGGTATGAGTCAGGAGATTGAGTATGTCAGTGGTGGATCTTTTGTGGCAAAAACCATATTGTGTGTCACTAATAAAGTTTTTGGATTCAAGATATTTAACGATGTGCTTATTAATGAAAGTTTCAAATACCTTACTGAGAGAAGATGTGACAGCTATTGGTCTGTAATCAGATGGGTCAGAGGAACTTCCTTTCTTTGGAAATGGGTGGATATTGGCTTCTTTCCATGAATTAGGGAATGAAGAAGTACGTATGCATAGTCTGAATAATTTAGCAAGAACAGAGGCAAGTTCTGGGGAACACATTTTCAAAACAATTGGCTTAATTCCATCTGGGCCTGGAGCTTTGTTGGTAGGTAAATTGTCTAGGATGGATTTTACGTATCTTGTCTGTATTTTAAGTGGAACAATTTCGGGAGAGTCAAATTCTAGTACTGGGACGTTCTGGTTGATTTCCTCTATGGTAGAATTTCTGGCAAATGTACTGGCAAAGATATCTGCTTTCCCACGTGGGTCATTTGTAATGTTGCCATCTGAAGTTTTTAGTGGAGGAATGGATGATGACTTGTTAAACTTATTATTGAAAGAATTGAGAGTTGACCAGAATATTCTATTGTCATTAGGGTTGTTAAGTACTTTTGATGCTTGATTTTGAAGAAAGTTTGATTTTGCGAGATTTATTACAGCTTTTGCATGGTTTCTAGCAATTTTAAATTGAGAGAGTGATTCAGATGTTTTTTATTTTAAGTAAGAGTTATATGCTAATGACTTTTGGGCTGTTATTCTGGCACAGTTCCTATCAGACCATTTTGGAGAGTTCGATCTTTTAGTGAACTGTTGACTTGGTATGAATAAATCCATACTAGCTAATATTAAGTTGCAAATGTAGGACTGGGTAGAATTGGCATCACTAGAGAAGAAAAACTGCCATGAAATGTCAGCAAGATAATTTCTATATCCATCCCAATTTGCCCTATCAAAGTGCCATCGAGTCACCTTGACAGGTTCAGAATGGGGAGGTTTGGGGGAGCTAACTAATGAAGCTTTGATGAGATTGTGGTCAGAGGATCCAAATGGAGACAATACCTCTATCCTGTATTGATCTGGATCCTCTCTTCCTATTTCTCCCATCTTTCTTGTCACTTCTTATTGCTTTTCTTTCCTTTACAGGTGGCTTTACATTGAGTGACAAGCCAAATGGTTTTCTGTAAACCAAGAAACCACTTACAACGCTGGGTGGTAACCATATAACCAAACCGTACGTGCTCCAACGTGTCAGCAAGTGGGTTGGTGGAGGGTTAGTGCCCCTTCCCGTAAAACAAATAACTCAAAGTCAAATGGCCACCCCTTACAGGATTATGGCGTCTTGCAGTAGATAGATAGATGGATAGAATAGATCCAAGAGATGGGCATTATGGTCAGGATTATCTGGTATTCTGGTTGGTTGCTTTACCAGCTGCATGAGATTAAACGATTCTGCAAACAGCTTGCACTCTAGACCAGCATTGTCAGTCCTGGCAGAATGCAATAACCATTCAACATTACGTATGTTAAAATCCCCCAGAATGGTAATTTCGGTGCTAAGGGAAAGGTTAAGGTTACTCAGCTGTGTGGATATGGAATCAAATACACTGGGTTCTGAAGAAGCATTGAGGGTGCGATACACCACACGGATATATTTGGTAATATTTTGACAATTTAGCTTATACAATGAGTAATCAAAACTGGATGAAGTAAAGTTTAAAATGGTGTCAACTGCATACTGAGATTTGATATAACAACAGGTGCCGCCCTTGTTATGGAAGTTTGTGAAGAGATGGTAACCGGGAAAACAAAATGTGGATATTTCAGTAGATGGTGAGATTTGTGGTTCTGTGAAGAATAGGGTCAGAGGGGATATGGACTGTAGGAAAAAATTAACTGAATTTAAATTGGTACTAAGACCACGGATGTTGGTGAAGAATAAGGCTGCACTTTCACTTCTCCGCTGATGAGCATGACCTGAAATTGCACTAGTCGCTGCCAGTACAGTCGCTTGATGGCAATCGGGAGGACCATATGCTGCAAGCCCTACCCTGTCGGTGGTGGCAAACCAAGGTACCACCTCATTAGAAAGTAATATTGCAGCAGCCATTGCTAAAGAGAGTGGGAGTAGAAGGTGTGATGTCTTATGTGCATGTAGTGTAGTGTAGACAGTCGAAGGTAGAGGTATTAAGAGAGCATGCTGGCCTACTCTCTGTGTAAATGAAAGCACTGATAATGTTCAGCAAATGTTTTCCATGAGATGAATATACAATTAGAAATCAGTACTGTATATGAGTCACAGGTTTGTAAAGCTTTATTTGTTAGGTAGGATTGATTCTGGTAAGAGTTATCATCATCACTACCTTTGTACTTTCTCTGTTACAAGTAGAATGGGTAGGATATAGGAAAAAAAAAAAAAAAAAAAAAAAAGTATAGCAAAAGGTATATGTCAAAATCATACCCAGTAAAATACAGGCAGCCATTGTTATTCATCATTCTTTCATTGCCAGACGCCATGTATCCCAAACGGGGTGGCCAAGGGCTTAGAGTTAATTGTTTTACGGGGAGGGGCACTAATCCTCCACCAACCCCACTTGATATGTTGTTGTTTTTAGGTGTTTTTTTGTGGTAGGCGGGGCACTCACCATCCACTCACTCAGTGTAGTGCTACTCTCGGGTGGCTGCCCTTTCCTCTCTACTTCTTCTTTCCTTCCTTCCTTTTCTGCATTTCTTTCCTTCATCCTTTCCTCTCCCTTCGGTCTGTGGGTGACTCTACACTCAGTGACAAGCCAAATGGTTTCCTGTACACCAGGAAACTTTTTACTCTGCTGGGTGGTAACCATATAACCAAATTTGGTGCCTGGTGGTTTAGGGAGTAATTAAGGAGCTCCAGTCGGATTGAGCTGGTGTAGGTTTATATCCAAGGGGTAGTTGTGATTTATTGCCCACGTAATGCCACTCAGGGATGAGTGAGGCTGGTCACTCTCATCTTGAATGTCAGGACCAACTTGCCTAGCCCGGGGCTCCTACGCTCCGCATGGGGCAACATAGGGTTACATGATGATGATGATGATGTTTTTTTTCAGTACAGGCATAAGGTACCTCTAAACTTCCATCCTTACTCATCACACTACCCAAGTACTTAAATGCACTCACATTTTCCATTTCCTCCTTATCCAGCCTTGCTGTACATTCACTGACTTCACTTCTATCAAAGACCATAACTTTACTCTTCCCTACATTCGCCTTTAGATTCCGTTCTTACACATTCTCCCAAACTCACCCACCAAGCCTTGCAGCTCCCCTTCATCATCACTTAACAACACAGTATCATCTGCAAACAAAAGTACAGGGAGTTTCCAAACACTGCCCTCTCTCACTAGTGCCACTTCAACATCCACTGCCCTACTTTGTATCTCTTTTAATAACCCCATCCATTTACACATTGAACAACCATGGAGACATGACACATTCCTGTTTCATTCCAAGCTTCAAAATAGAAAAATTCACTCAGTTCAATATCCACACGCACATGATATACTGTCTGAAAAGATGAGTTCATATCCAGGCTGGGACAGGGAAATGCGATTTAAAAAAAAAACATTAAGGAGACACTGCTGATTTTCCATAACTCCTCAACATTCAAAATAACACCCTCATTAATGCCATCACACCAGTCTTGAATGGGAAAGCCCAAGCATTTACAGTACTGTTCATTATTAATGGTTGGTATATGTGCTGAAGTGGTGACATGTGATGGTATGTGGCACATTGGGGAACTGCTGAGTATCAAGGAAAGGAAGGACAGTCATCACATCTGAACCCAAAGTCAAATTTGTTGAATGAAAAAGAAAAAAGAAAAAAAAAAGGAGTGGGAGGAAGGAGTGGTTGTGTATCTGCAAATTAAATTACTAGAGGAGCTAGACTCCCAGTACATACTTTGGTACTTGGGAAAGTTTCATGTCTCTCATCTGTCTGCAGGGATGTCCTTCAGGAGTGTCAGTTTCTCTACAGGGATGAGGGTAATCTTATTGGTAGTCTGATGGCAGTTCTGCCATGGCCATTCCCCATAAGGGAGTTTGTGAGAGAGCATGTTGTCGGAGATGATAATGGTGATGATCAAGATTCATGATTTGGAAGGAAAATGAGTACTGTATTTTGTTATGTAACCTGATTTATTTCAAAATAACCACATCATGTTTATCATAAGAAGGCTATTCTTTTGTAGATTCATATTTATATACACAGAGCAGTTCATTACTGTATTTGGAAATCTTGCAAGGTACAGTAGACCCTTGGTATAACGGTCTAATTGGGGGGAATCCAGGTTCACTAAAGCCTAAAGTTCTTCATCTCAGAGGGTCCTCCCCTCAGGGGATAATTCAAGTACATGTTGGAAATAATTAAGTTCAGTATCATATTCTAATACTGTACCAAAAATGAAAACTATAGGCTACCCATTTTTACACTACTTGGCTTATAATTTTGCCTTTTTGCAGCCTGTTTCACATGTGTCATAGCACTTTTTCATGACTAGTCTAGTATTACTGTAATCTGTTATTACAACTTGGGAGTCACAATGGAGGGAGGGCAGTTTCTGGCCAGGTTGGAGTGAAAAGGATAGGACACACATGTATTGTGACCCACCACAACCCATTTAACAACCATTGTTCATTTGTAGCAAATGAAAGTTCAGTGGACTTTAAGGCATTCATTAAATCTGAACTCTGCAATATTGAGGTTTTATATAGCAAGGGTCTACTGTACTTATTAGCACCACATATAACAGTTCATTTGTTGCAGAGTACAGCAAAACTTTCTCTCAAATATGTCATTAATTTTTCATATCTCTGTAAGTAGGAGAGAAAGAACAGTACTCACATTTTCCATGTGTTCTGTAAAAATTATGGAATGGGCCAGTAGTGAATAGTCATAAATTTCCTGTGTTGTGACATAAGCATATGTAGACCTCAGGACCTAGTACTGCTGCTTGAAGCAGCCTCATATGTCTCATGGTGTAGGAGAGGGTGTTGTTGTATCTGTGGCTTTCTTTTTCCTCTGAGACATATACAGTTATTTCATCTGCTAAAAAATATTTCTACGTATAGATTTTGCTGACCCTTGTAAACTCAGTGATTGGATTACAATAGTGTTTTTGACACTCATTAGTACTTATGTCAACAGAATACTGGTACTTAATCATGAAATGTATGAGTCTAGCCTGAACTTTTTCCTGATTCTTCAGGAAAGTGAGGGAGAAAGGAGTCCTACACGGCGATACCTGGCAGCAGTGTCTGTACCCAAGAAACGAAGCCGTGCATCTAAGCAAAACACAGGTAAATTCATTTTTATCTGTTGTGACACGATGGTGCTATGATGGCCATGATATGAAGCCGTAATCTGAGCACAGCAGCAACGAGAGAACTACATGACGATGTATTAGTGCCAGTATCAGTGTATTTGTATGAACTTTGAAAAGGCACATGTATTAGAATGTATTGAATGTACTCTATGTCAGTTGCATTGGCTGGATCAGATAAATGTAGAGATAATAGATGTGGATAGAGGAATTCCATTCGTCAGTGGGCAGACGATTATGCTTTGATGACATGGTCATATAGAGAGCATGGAAGTGAGTAGTGTGGTGAGCTTGAAGGTGGGAGGGGGCATGGGAGGCCAAGAAGTGTGATTAATAATGTTTGAAAATGTTGGAAATAACAAAATATGGAGGTTGGGTAGAAAAAGGAGTTGATGATTTATAGTGGTGGGTGAAGTATGTATGGAAGAGTCTGTGACAAGGGTTGCACCTCTTTTTAATCTTGGCAGTCAGTGGAGTGACTTCGTGCCATAGACAAGTGCAGTTTTGTGTAGATTGTATTATCTGTGAGATTCAGCTGAAAATTTTGAAGGCTTGACCAGGGGCGTCATTTAAATTTTCCTTAAGGGGGGCATAGTTTTTTTTTTTTTGTTTTTTTTTTTTTTAATGTGTCCATTTCTGGGCATAGGCTTCACAGCCTGCTTTCAAGGCCCAGTAGTCCTCCTTCATCCTATACACTTCTACATGTCACCACTTCGGTGCTAACACCCACCGTCCGTACTGAATACATGCTAGGGCTGTCTCATACAGGGCTGGTGTGTTGGTATTAGCGGGGGTATTTTTACGACATGTCGGTTGGTCTTCTGGTAGATTAGTAAAGTCTGTTTTTATTAAATTCAGATCCTTAAACTGTTCCCTGTCCCAGTGAGGATTTGAACCTGGGTCCAGTAGGACCACAAACCATCTCTCTACCGACTGAGCTACCACCCCCCCCTACTCCCACCTCCCCACATGGGTGGGGTGGTGAGTGAGCATTTTGAAGCCACATGGAAAGCTATAGTCAGGGAATTAAAGCAGTAAACAAATGTATATACTGTATGTAATTACTGGTATTTGTTAAACCAATTACTTCCTGACACACACACTAATGGATATTCTAGCACTGGCAGTATGTCTGTATGAAGTTGAATATGTAATTTAAAGTGCATGGTAAAGTACATATCATTGCATTATATGCTACTGACCTTGGATAATAGACCAAGTAGCAATTAAAATATTTGTATTGGTGTAAGCTTAAACTGACTTCATTCTTATAGCCTAATGAAAAGAAAATGACTATAAAATTGGGAATGAAAAGATATCAACTTGTAATTGAAATAAAAATGGAAAGCTTTTAGTTTACTAGCCCCCAGGATACCATGAACCATATAAAGTAATGTGAAAAAGTAAGCTGTACACTAAGAGGTGGGAGAAGTAAAATGATGGTTTTTAAATTTGGAAGAGGCTCAGGTAAGAAGAATATATTAATTTCAGAATTCAATGGAGGAAATTGAAAACTGAACTACATATATTTATTGGATTGAAAAATGAATAAACTACTGCAACAGTGGATATCTCCGTGATCTCTGCTTTGCAAAGTTATCAACCAGGATGTTAAAGTTAAGATTTTTAACAAGTTTCTTTTCTGAGGCCATAAGTAGCAAATCACTTAAGTGATCATTTCTCATTGAGGTTCTTGCATATGTCTTGACTGAGCTGAGTACTGACAAAAGTCATTATATGTCTTGACTGAACTAAATACAGTAATCACTCTAATATCCGGACGCCCAATAACCGAACATCCCCACTAACTGAACCTTATCGTCCTGGGATCAAACATTCCCAAAATGGTCCGAAAATCCAAAAAAAATGGAAAAAAAATCGATTTTTTGCCGTCCGTAATTTGAACTTGCCGCGCGCGCCGTGTGAGAGCATTGTTTTGGTTCGTCATTCCTCCGACGTCCGATAGAGCGCCGCTGCATCCTCCCCACTTCCCGCCTGTCTCTCACCGCGACAAGACCTGCGCTGTTCGCCATGACTTCTGTGTGTTAGTGACTAAGTTCAGTGCAAGACTTCAGGAAGAGTGTAGTGCAAGTGCTTCAGGAAATCGTTCTTACTGTCAGAGTCCGAGAGGAGGCGGTTATTCATCGAGGTGGCCAGGGACTTGCTGTAAGTAGCCAGAATGTTTCATGTTGTACTATTTTCCATACTATATTTACCAGAATGTTTCATATTGTATTTTTTCCCATACTATACTTACCAGAAAGTGTCGTACTGTACTTCTTTCCATACTAAACTTACCTCATGCATGTGCAGTAGGAATGTGTTTTTCAGAGTTCGGTTAGGTTCGGTTAGGTTAGGTTCGGTTAGAGTCCATAAGTACCAGAATGTTTATTAATGTATGAACATACTTCTAAACCCACATTTTATGTTTCTATTGCATTTATTTCAGTCATTTATGTGCCTTATTGGTGTGATTTGGGTGTTAATTAGGTGCTGTGCATGTCCAGAGGGAGTTGTATAGGTGTTTCTCTGTGTTAGGGTCCGTAAGTACAAGTCCATAAGCTGGGGCCCAATATCCGGACAAAACCAATATCCGAACCTACCGATGGCTCTATTGATCCGGATATTGGAGGGGTTACTGTACTGGAAAAAGTCGTTCATTGCCGGCAGTTAGTGGAAGGTTGATAAGAATTTTGACAATTTTCAATATTTCTGGATACGCACAGTCTAATGGTTTGAGTTCATATTATTCAAACAGATTCTTTGGCTTGTCACTCGTACTTAGAAAATGTCTTTTTGCGACAGATATTTGGGAAACAAGAAGAATTTCATCTATGTATATATCTTTGTAAGACTGTACTATAATAGAAAGCTTCTCACATTCTAGAAAGTCTCTGGAACTGCAATGAAGTGCATTCATTGCTTCTGTTAGGGGCATGTTTTGTCTGGAGCGAATATCAAGCTCTGAGAAAAATCACTAATTTATCAAAATAGGTTCTTTTGGTTTCAGTCTTTGGAGCAATACAAATACTCATCTCATTTCTCCTTAGAGCTGAATCAGTTAAGAAGCGCATTAGTCTTGATGATACCTTCTGAATTCTCTTACGTCTGCACAACTGATTTGAATTTTCCAAGTTGGTATCAGCCTTATATGTTGAAGCAAAATCTTTAGCTTTGTCAAAAATATCAGAGAAAGCCTCATCAGTTCTCAAGACCTGCAATTCTTTAATAATTGACTGTATGAGAGAGCAAGCTTCAGATAGTAAGGCTTCCTTTGCTTGAAGCTGATCCGACAAACTACTGGTAACACTAAGGACTTGTTCAGTAATATGTAGATCCATTATGAACCAGAAAGAAGGGATCTTTATTTTGTTTTTGTTGATTTGGAAAAGGCCTTTGACAGAGTCCCTGGAGAGGTGGTGAAGTGGGCAATGAGAAAGCTTGGCTTGGAGGAGTGGCTGGTTAGGGTGGTTATGGCTATGTATGTGGGTGCTCACACCCAGGTAAGAGTGAATGGAGATTTGAGTGATGAGTTTTCCATGAATGTTGGTGTGCATCAGGGGTCAGTCTTGAGTCCCATGTTGTTTTTCATGGTACTTGAAGCCCTTTCACATGACTTTAGAAACGGACTCCTGTGGGAGTTGCTGTATGCTGATGATTTGGTGTTGATTGCAGAGAACGAAAGGGAGGCGGAGGAAAGGTTTAGGAAGTGGAGAGATGGTATGGGGGAAAAGGGTTTAGGGGTAAATGCAGATAAAACAAAAGTGATGATATCTAGGGTTGGTGGCGGTACTGTCAAAGACGAGGGAGAGTGGCCATGTGCAGTTTGCCACAAGGGCGTGGGAGTAATTCCATCTTGTGCGGTGTGTGTGATAAATGGGTGCATAAGAGATGTAGTGGTATCAGAGGTAGACTGCGAGATAATGCTGATTTTATGTGTACGGTGTGTCAGGGTGAGCAGGTGGAGATTGTCAGATGTGAAAGGATTGAACTTGCTGGTGAATCTCTTGAGTGTGTGGAAGAGTTTTGTTATTTGGGAGACATGTTGTGTGCTGGAGGTGGGGCTGGAGTTAGCTCTGTGGCTAGGTTGAGAAGTGGTTGGAAAAAGTTCAGGGAGCTCTTGCCTCTCCTGACATTGAGAGGACTCTCCCTACGTGCCAATGGGTCTTTGTATGCAGCATGTGTTAGGAGTGTAATGCTGTATGGTAGTGAGACCTGGGCAGTGAAGGAGGAGGATATTCGCCGGCTCAGATGTACAGAAATGACAATGATTAGGTGGATGTGCAGTGCATCCCTGCGTCCAAGGCCTGGAGGGGCTGGGTTTACGTTGGAAGAGTTGAGAGGTAGGATGGGACTGGAGTGTATTGGTGTTGTGATGAGGAGAGGTAGATTGAGATGGTTTGGACATGTGAAGAGAATGGGGGATGATAATTGGGTGAGGAAGGTGAGAAGTGTTAATATTGGGGGTGGGGTTATGAGGGGTAGACCGAGAAAG
Source organism: Coenobita brevimanus (assembly GCF_032717465.1). NCBI lineage: Eukaryota > Metazoa > Arthropoda > Malacostraca > Decapoda > Coenobitidae > Coenobita > Coenobita brevimanus. Next base: position 3,477,841 of record NC_136992.1, on the reverse strand, counting down.
ACATGGGACGAGGTCATTAAATGTGACCTCAGGGTTAAGGGACTGAACAGGGAGGCTGCAATGGATCGTGCAGCGTGGAGAGCCGCCATTAGGTGACCAAGGCCGACACATGCAAGCATGTTGGAGCCTTTAAAAACGAAAACAAAATGACTCTAACTTTTTGTACAGTCCATTTGCTTCTGCCGCAGCTTCTGAATCAGAACCCTCTGGAACTGTATGAAGCACTGATAGCAGACTTCCATAGCGAAGCTTGACCTTACATATTGACCTATGATAGTAAGACCATCTAGTTACAGTAGGTCTTCCTAGTGTCAAAACCTGAAGATCTTCTGCTTTCTGTGCCTCTACGTAAAGTTGGTTGCCTGTGTTAATGTTAGTAATAATGTGTAAAGTGTATTAATAACTGAAACAAATTAAGAGAAGCCACTGGTGTTCTTTATGCAGTTGCCCAGTACTAAATTCAGCCTGTGTGCATGGCAGTGTTTGTATACTGCTTGGGGAATTTTATCCCGTAGTGTTGCTTGAATCCCGCTAAAGCATCTACTTATTACACTAGCACCATCATAACACTGAGTCACACAGACCAAATAAAACCAGGTTTTTCTATCTCCTTATATATAAAATAAGCTAAACTTACAGTATCAACTTTTTCCATGTGATAGGTTCCAGTGACACATTCCTTCACAATACTCTCACTAAAGTACCGCACAAGAATAACCATCTGTTCCTTTTTTGACAAGTCTTTCCTTTCATCAGCCATAACTGAAAAGTATTTGGCTTGTTGTGCTTGAGCACAAATTGTGTCCTTGATGTGTCTTCCAACAACTGATATCAACTCATTCTGGTAATGAGGACTTGTGTAATGGCTATATTGTTGATCTAACTTTTGTTTTAGAGAGGGATTTGATTCAGCAATTAGGTGAAGAATTTCTACAGAATTTCCTGAATTTAATGTATCACCACCCTCATTATGTTAACAAAAAGACAGGCCCTGCCTTCCCAGTAATGCAGTGACATTTCAAAGTAACTTTACATATTCCTTGTTGTCCTCAATTTCTTGTAGCCTAGCTGAAGATAGAGAAGATGCTACAAACTGAGTGGACTTTGACTGAATATTCTTGAAAGTAGACCAAGTTGTAATACTTTTAATGCCTGATGTTGTTTGAGATGGGTACTGATATCCTTCCATTTCCTTATTCCAACATCAATAAAAGGTCTCCTACCTAGTCCTTCTCCCTTACGAACAAATGCTCCAGCAAAGTGCCTACATGGAAAGCAGTAACATGCATCTTGTGAGACCGAGTATTCTAACCAAGAAAAAATATCTAAATAGGGACTTCTAAATGTCCTGTTATTCTGGCTGCTTGAGTAGCGTGACAATTTTGGTTGACTGGGTTTATCACGGGGGGACTTAGATATATATATCATCTACTTTAGTCTTTTGAGTTTGTGATGTGGATGGACTGTCTTCTGTGTCTTTTTGATCTTGGTTCAGTGCAACAGTATGTGCTAATGTGACTTCTGGTTCATCAACAGGAATCAAATATGAGTCTTGACTAGGGGATGATGTAGTGGCGAAGTCAGTATTGTCGGTTGCTGTACAGGTTGAAGAACATGAAGCTCTACAGGCATCATCATCCTATAAAGTGGAAACATATATATATATATATATATATATATATATACAATATGTGTTTCCACTTTATAGGATGATGATGCCTGTAGAGCTTCAAGTTCTTCAACCAGTAAAGCAACGCCCACTTTGGGAACCACTGATGTAAATGAACTCTTAACCCTATCCCGTGAAAGGGGGAGCGTAAATTCTGGCTGTGCGCGTAACTCTCGCTCGAGAGCTTTCAGAATAGTTGCGTAGAGATATTTTACTTCTAACGCTCGTAGGAAAGTTACTATTCATCATAGAAAGGCCACTTTGGTCTCATTTTGAAGATGAAGAGTTTTGCTCTGTCGTACATTGTCCAAAAAGACTATATATCAAAATAAAATGCAAAAAACGTGAGTAGAAGTTAGCTGACATGCTAAAGTTTTACAGTCCTTTAAAAAAATATTCAACAAAAAAAACGTATTCAAGAAATAATAATATTTTTTCCTGCAATACGTAGCAGAATAAATTTCCTTTCCAATAATGCATTATTTGTTGTATTTTCTTAAATAATAACACCGCATATATACGCGAGAAAAAGGAGCATAAGTGTTCAGCAGGAGGTCAGGAGGTGTACATTCTACCTGTGAGGAACCTCACACCATGCTGAGCCAAGCAGACAAAGTGAGCACACACGCACCAGCTGTGGCAGGCTTAGCTCTGTCCACTTTTGCCCGTCATCCAACAAAAATGACGACTCTCTAAATATTTCTTTAGAGATTACATCGGATAACGGGCAAAGTCATCATACTGACATCAGAGATTGACAAATGCATGACGACCCAGGTCGTCATTGGTAAGAGTAAGGGTTAAGACTCCTAGCTGCATGAACGTACATCCTAAGATGAATAAAAGCTTTTAATGATAGCCAGAATACATTAAAAAAGGCAGCTCGATACTGAAGTTAACAGAACAGTGGGCTACGAACATATACAGTATACATTTACATCCTTTAATATACCTAGTATATTATTGTGATTATTTTACACACACACACACACACACACACACACACACACACACACACACACACACACACACACACACACACACACACACACACTTCACTCAAAACGTATTGAGGCTAAACACAAATTATTTTTGATTTAACGATATTTACCTTATATTTTTTTTCATTAATTGTAGTTGATTTGGAGACCCCCTCAGACAGCTTAAGGGGGACGAGCGCCCCTCGCTGTCCCCCCCCAAATGATGCCCCTGGGCTTGACTGATGAGTGAATGGATAGCTGTGAGGCCCATTTCACTGTACGCTTTGTTTGTTCTTCAGCTTTTGTACTTTCTTCAGGAACCCTCCCACCCCATGTAGAAGTAGGAAAGAGGGTTAAAGTGATAGATGATGATAAATGTATCTATCATGCCTGCATTTTTTTCCAAGTTTGTTTTATATATGCATTTCCACAAAGATACAAAAAAAAAAAAAAATGTCTGTAGTCTGTGGGCATTTTTATTATACTGTAGTACAGTTTCATCATCAACCTAACCCCAGCTCCCCCCCCCCCACCAAAAAAAAAAAAAAAAATGGATAGGATCCCAGAATTAGGAAAGATATATCACAATAGTTAGGAGAGCTGTCAAACAGAGAGGAATGTCTGTGTGGTCCCTTTAATGTTCCACTCAGTCATTCACACATCATTCTTTTGATTGTCGGCCTTAATGATCCACATGCAGTTGATAGGCATAAATCTTAGGCCTTTTTCTTCCCATACATAATACTTAGCCTCTAAATGTTAGCTGTGACTATTTAAGATTTTTGGCGGGCATCAGGTAAATTTGATCAGCCTAAATGACCACAACACAGAAGTGAAGAGCAGTATTACAGAGTTCTTTATTCATTCATTGAGGAGGAACTCTTAACACTTCCTGTTTACTTCTTTTTTTTTTTTTTTTTCATAATCACTTTCCTATAGGATCTGTGGTTTATGTAGGCTGTGTTGATTTAAAGTTATGTAAGGATATATTAAAGAATATGTGGATGTAATATGAAAAATAAATCCTGTAGGTTGAGGTGTTAGGATGCCATGTAAGTCAACCTAAGGTACAGCTGGAACAAGAGTTTGCCTATTTTTCCACTGCAATTGCTTCAGATTTTGGGCATTTCGGTCAGCGTTTTTATCATATCAGTTAGAATGATTGGCTTCTCAAGGAAACATATGTGCCAAGCCTCGTTCAGTCTAGAATATTAACTAGCAGAAAAAATTAAAAAGTAAAAGAGAGGAAATATGAAGGCTACTTTTGTACCTAGTTATCGGCATATAAGAAATTGCTGGTCTCATTTATGAATAAGTATCAGCAGAGGTTGGAGGAGAATGTGGCCTACCCAATCCCCACCCCCCTTAATTCAGATCCAAAATATGGTTAGAGGTTTTTCTCTCATCTAAATGCTACCAGGGACATAGGGTGGTCTCCTGTGGCATATATTATCTGAAATTCAATAGTCTTTAATTCCCAAGCTGCCGTAGGGTGGTCTCCTGTGGCTTAAATTATCTGCAGTTCAATAGGTTTTAATTTCCACCTTGTTCTAGTATGGTACTGTCCTTTTACTGTGTCTGTGCCTTCATTTCTAGTTTTCTTTCTGGTCTTTTTGTAGCAACTGTTATAGATGGCAATTGTTTTTCTTCAAAAACTATACTGTACAGTAGTAGGGTTCAACAGGGTTCTGTTTTTTTATAAGTTCTCTTCCTTTTTGTTCACCATTGATCTTCTGAGCTACACACCAAGTCTTGTCCAGCCATACACTAATGATTCAACCCTTCCCATTTCAACCCACTAGCCATAACATTCATTGCAACAGTTACTTCAGCAGTCATATGATGGATTAATCTGTGGCACACCTGGTTTCTGGCATCTGTTATTTCTGATTAGGGTAAAAGAAACATTGTTAACCCTTAGACTTACCAATGACGACCTGGGTCGTCATGCGTTTGTCAGTCTCTGACATCAGTATGACGACTTTGCCCTTCATCCGATGTAATCTCTAATGAAAAATTTAGGGAGTCGTCATTTTTGTTGGATGACGGGCAAAAGTGGACAGAGCTAAGCCTGCCACAGCTGGTGCGTGCTTGCTCACTTGGTTTGCTTGGCCCAGTGTGGTGTGAGGTTCCTCACAGGTAGGATATACACCTCTTGACCTCCCGCCGAACACTTATGCTCCTTTTTCTCGTATATATATGCAGTGTTATTATGTAAGAAAATACAACAAATAATGCATTATTGGAAAGGAAATTTATTCTGCTACGTATTGAAGGAAAAATTATTGTTACTTCTGGAATAGTTTTTTTTTTAACTAATATTTTTTAACGGACAGTGTAAAACTTTAGCATGTCAGCTAACTTCTACTCACTTTTTTTGCATTCTATTTCGTATATAGTGTCTTTTTGGACAATGTACAACAAAGCAAAACTCTTCATCTTCAAAATGAGACCAAAGTGGCCTTTCTATGATGAATAGTAACTTTCCTTAGAGCATTAGAAGTAAAATATCTCTACGCGACTGTTCTGAAAGCTCTCGAGTGAGAGTTATGCACACAGCCAGAGTTTACACTCCTCCCTTCATGGGCTAGGGTTAATTTTAATGCTTCAAAAGTGTAATTTATCTATCTACCAGCTCACCAAAGTTTTCACAAATACTTTTCTTAATATTCAGTAATACTTAGCTCAGTTCCTGTCTTGGTAATCTTGGGGTTATACTTTTTTCAAGACCTCTCATGGGGAGATTGTATCATAACATCCCTTGCAAAAGCTGCTTCCTGAAGATTGGATGTACTAAATCAGCTCGGTATTTTTAAAAATTCTATATGGTTATTTACGTTATATAGTTTTTTTTTTTTTACATTGTATGGGAGCTTATTCACCCTTGTGTGGAGTACTCCCCTCATGTGTAGAGGGTATGATCACATATATTACAGCTCTCCTGTACAGGGTGAAGTCCGAGGCTTTTCATCACTGATGTACCCTCCTTTTACTGGCTTCTTTCAGTCTCTCTCTCTCTCTCGGTTAAAAAAAAAAAAAAAACTAGCATCAGGCTGTCATATGCTCCCAAAATGGTGACAGAGAATTACCTGTTATGTTTTTATTGCTGTATATCAACAGGAGGGGTTCTGGGAGTGACTGTACATGCTGCTGATCGCCTTGAAGGCTCTCCACTGCTCCTGCCTCATCCCCTTGTCCAGGTATTACATTGCACTTGATTCTGCTTGCAGTCCACCATCTCCTACCATTTGTGTCTGTGTTTCTCCTTGTTCTTATATAGTAACTGTTAACACTGCTCTTGTGAAGTCCTTGCTTGCATGCTTCATCTTTCAGGGCATGCAGACAGAACCCTTCTAGCCTTTTCCTCTCTGCAGTACCATACTGCAGGTAGTGCACAAATGGTCATCTCTTGAACAGTGTGTCTCGTTCTTTATTTCCTTTAGTTTACAACTCCCACTCGATTGAGCACATTGTCTCCAGGTATTTCACAGTGTACATTGATGATTTGTCTCTTTATTGCTTCTGTGTATGGAAGAGATTATTTATTCTTTTTTTTCAGGTTTGTAACCTTTAGTTCCATCTTACTGTGCTGCATTACAAAAATCACACTTTAGTGAAGATGAGTGATACCATACTTGATGATGCATGATGGAAAAATATCTGCAATTACAATATGGTTTAGCTGTTCTTATCTCTCTGCCAGTGGCTTTGATGATGATGATGGGTTATGGCGTACTGTTACCCATATTATAATGAAAGAATATTGATGGTTAGGTCTCTTCACTACTGACTTTTTAAATATTATGGATTTTAGATTTGTAACTAAGCTGAATCATTTTATGCATATTATAAATTGCATAAGTTTTTAAACTGATGTTCAGAATGAGGGGTCTTTTTAGAGCTGAATATTATTGTCTGGAGATGGCAAGATTGAAATATCATAAGAGACCTCATTCTCTTCAAGAGATTGATGGAGAAAATATTTCACCTCTTTGCTATAAACTGTTGGGATGATGTGAAGCCTACTGTGTATGGTGCCTTTGTTAATTGGACAGAGAGACACAAATGCAGTATCAGTTCAGGAAACAAATCTCTGCACTCTTCCTCATGCCTTACTGTGGCAAGGCACTGTCCACAACAAGGGAACATTGGTTCACTGCAAGGGATCACACGGGAGGGACAGTTGCCTGCCTGTGGTCGGTAGGTCACTCCTTCAAACAGACCGGGGTTGCTCTCTCTTTACATGAATAAGGTTGTCCAGTAGCTGTAGGCATAAGCCAGGCAAAAAGTACTAATAACGTTTATGCTTCCCAGCCTTTTGGAGTGCAAGGAAGGGCCAGAGGAGTGATACATGGCTTATGAGAGTGGATGAAGGAAAGTACAGTATGCATAGGTGATGTTAAATATATTTCAGTAGCATGCACATCCAATGGATAGTGTGCCAAAGAAGGATGCAGAAAGAATGATTGCAAATGATATTGAAAGAAAAAGGTTGTAAATGGTATGGAAGAAGTGAGTAGAACAGGACATTAAGTGAGAGAGATGGAAGAGAAAGGGAGGGACAGAGAGATATCCTGGGTATGCAAGGACAAAATACCATTATCTGAAGGTCATACTGTCATGGCCATTCCTAAGAGCAAGTATGGCTTCAGAAATAATAATGAGTACCTAGAAAGAAATAAAAAAGATTTCATTGTATATATGAAGTCTGTCATTACATGAATTGAAAAAAAAAAAAAGACATGAAGTACATTCTTGTGCGATATGCTTTTTATGACTGACAGTGCAGAACACTAATGGTCTGTATGGGAGGAGGGTGGATGGGACCCAATAATGAGGATAGCGGAGGTACACAATGTGCCAAGTAATTGTGGCAAAGCTGTCCAGAAACAGAGTGAATTGACTGACCTTGAACCTTGAGAGGGCCAGCAATACAGCAGATGAACATGTTCAGATGTAATAGATATATCACTAACAGTTTCATTTACCCCTTAGTATAAGGATGATGCTTTTCTTTTAATCCCAGGTAATGTTGGGTGATTTATTAAGCCTAGGAATGATCTCACACACTAAACGGGTTAATGGCATGGTAGTATGTATTGTACTGGTAACTATGGTAGCAAGTATCAGGTGTAAGGCTTACAACTGTACAGTATTAATGGCATGAGAAGAATGATCTGACAGTTTCAGTAATGGCATGACAGGTGTACATGGTAGAATGTGACACTGGCCACCTGGTAAGCAAGAGAAGCCGTGAAGGTAGAGCTACATCATACTATGAAGCTGGCCGAGTTGACCACATCCTACCCATCATGACACAGCCTTTCTACCTCTCCAAAGCAAGGTGTGCTGATGCATTTTCATCACTGTGTTGCATGACCGTGTGTGGTGGTTTGTGCAGAATTCATGGCATGGCAGTGATACAGTTGTGGATTGATAGATTCATGGTTTCAGTAGCATGCAATGGTAAGTCATAAGGGATGAATACTGTACCTGATTTTGATTCTTTTATGAAGGGATTTCAGTGAGTAAGAATTCTACACACATATTCCTTGCATTTTATAAAATTAGCCTAAACTAGTAAGTGGTGGGAGGCAGGTCTGGAGACCTCTCACTCTTTTTGCCATGTGTAGGGATGTGGCAACCTCACCATCCAAGTCCTTTGGTGCAAATTTATACAGATCCAGGGGAAGGATGACTGTATGTAAGACATTTCTTCTGTTTCCTATGATGGATCTGTTTGCCCCATGTGTTCATTGGACTGGGACATTTCTAAAGTCCATTTTTTTTTTTTTTCTTTAATAAAAGCCAACACATTTTCTTAATAATCTAAATAAAAAAATGACACCATGTTTCCTCTTAAGGAATCCCTGTATTGGGGTTGGCCATGGTACAGCTGAGGTATTCTGTGAAGAGGTTCAAGCCAACCAGTAGCCAAAGCCAGCTACTTTAATTGCCTCCCATCAGTAGGTGGAAGATGTTGAGAAATAAAAAATTTTAGATATTCAGTAAAACTTGTAAAGATGTGAGAGTCTCACCTCAGTCTTTGACTCTATGTGCAATGTGCACTCACTCAGGAAAAAGATCACTGAGGGACTGTATTTGTGGCTGAAATTTTCCTACCTAAATGATGATTGTGTGGCTAGTTACCAAGCTTGTACCCACATTTCACTCTCATGGTAGTACGTCCCAGGGTCAGTAGGAGTCACTGCCCTTATTAGTTAGTTTAAATGAAGTAAGCTATGACCATCTTAAAATGTGGCATTATCTTCGGCTGCTCATTTGAAACAAATTTTGAGTTTGCCTAATTTTGTGTTGTTTAGATCCAAGAAATATGGAAGCTTAAATGAATGGTAAGTGAGTAGATTTATGATTCAGTTTGTTGGGCACTATGTTGATAATTTTTGTACATCTGTGTTTTACTTTTTATGTTTCTGGGTCCTAATCACCCATATTAATTGATGAGAAATGGGTTATGGTGATGATGGTTTGTATTGATGATGATGATGATAATGATAATGGTGATGGTGGTGTCTGTTGTTTGTACTGCAGTATCATTATCTAATGAGTTTGCCATGCAGGAGTGTGGTTTGCCGGTGGGAGGAAGAGCTTGTCTTCAACGAACCAATACGCCGCTTCACTTCCTCAGACAATCCTGTAATGGTGTTCTTCCAGTTAATGGACTTCCCAGACAGTGCCCAGGGAAGTGGCCAAGTGGGCTGGCTCACATTTGCATGGGCCTTTCTGAAAATACGTGCAGCCAATGACAAGCTAAATGTTGGTCAGCGGTTGCGATTGCAGCTTTGGCGTCCTCGACGTACAACTGGGGTAGCCCTGGTGGATCTTTATAGTTGGTGGAAGAGTGGCAGTAGACTCAAGTACCCCTCCACCTTATATGTTACCCTGCAGGAGGTTACCCTGCCACCATGTCCTCCCCCAGCACTCAGGTAGGTGTTCTTTTACCTTATCTCTCACTTATAGCCTAGCCTTGGACTCCAGTACTCCTTCTACTGGGGCAGTATAAAACTGAATGGTGGATGAAGGAATCTTACCTAATGAACATCAAACATTAGACAAATAGGTAATGAACTGGAATGTATAGTCAGGCCTCATCATTAGTCAAGGGATGTATTCTAAAGTACCAGTATCATAATAAATTTGCACATACAGTACAGCTGATACCAGTACAGTGGGTTGGGGAAGATTGCCAAGTTTGCTTTATAGATAGCAGTGGATATGTAAGTGACATTTTTCTGTTAGAGACTTGGGATGTAATAGGCACGTCAAAATAAGGCTACATGTGACAAAGATTTACTTTATTTTTCATTCGTTGTTTTCATCATTATTATTATAAATATGGAATATATAATACAGGGTGGTAGGGGTGGCTGCAAGCATGTTGACAAACCACACAGTCCTGACACCAGGGCAGAACACTCAGCCACAAGCTCTGTATTATACATAGATTCAAAGCCCAGACTGAAACTCTCACATAATTACAAGTCTCATTACCTGTCTCAGATATCACATTGTTGCTTAACAGAGATGTGTACCGATACTTTTTTAATCACGTGTAACTCTAAACTCTAAATTAAGGGGGTGGTGAAAGTACAGGGTATAGACAGTTCTGCATATCAGTAAGGCTTGGTTAAGGTGAGTGAGAGAGAAGAAAAATAACAAAGATGAGCAACAAATGATATAGGAAAAAAAGGAGGATCTGTGCTGTAGATTGCAGTTTGGAAATATATATATATATATATATATATATATATAAATATATGGGTGACCACCTGGGAACACCAGATGCTGTTGGCATCCCTACATGTCAAGTGGGGTTGGTGGAGGATTAGTGCCCCTCCCTGTAAAGCAATTAACTCTAAGCCGTTGGCCACCCCATTTGGGATACATGGCGTCTGACAATGAATGAATGAAAAGCCGTAAGTTTAACTAAGATGGTATGGTGGTTATTTTTTATTTTTTTGTTTGTTTATTTATTTTTTAATTCAGTGCCATCCTTGCTTTGAATCTTTTCAAGAAATCTTAATGCATGAGAGTGCTATCATTGCAGATTATTCATCCATCTGTCATCCAATCCTATGTTGCCCCATGAGGTGCTTAGGAGCCCGGGGTTAGGCTTGTTGGTCGTGACATTAATGATGAGAGTGACCAGCCTCACTCATTCCTGAGTGGCATTACGTGAACAGTAGACCCCAGCCACCCCTTGGATATAAACCTGCACAGGCTCAGTCCGATTGGAGTGCCATAAGTACCCACTAAACCACCAGGCTTCATATAACTTAGTTATATGGTTACCACCCAGCATAGTAAATGGTTTCCTGGTGTATAGGAAACCATTTGGCTTGTCACTCAGTGTAGGGTCACCCTTTTGCCAATGGATGACTTTACACTAAGTGACAAGCCAAATGGTTTCCTGTACACCAGGAAACTGGTAACCATATAATCAAATTATGGAGCCTGGTGGTTTAGTGGGTAATTAAGGTGCTCCTATCAGATTGGGCCTGTGCAGATTTATATCCAAGGGGTGGTTGGAGTTTATTGCTCACATAATGCCACTCAGGGATGAGTGAGGCTGGTCAGTCTCATCTTAAATGTCAGGACCAACTTGCCTAGCCCCGGGCTCCTTCACTTCTCATGGGGCAACATAGGATTGGATGAAGGATGGATGAATGGTATGAAATGATAGCACTCTCACACATTAAGATTTCTTGATAAGATTCAAGGCAAGGATGGTGCTGAATATTTCTGTAGTTCCATAAGCCATTTTTAAAAGTTAAATATCGGTATTGTATATTTTGTTATATCAGTAATTTGACAAAACTGGAACTTCAGGCTTGCCAGATTATTAAGATCTGTGCTCAGTGTGTGTGTGTGTGTGTTTGTGTGTATTTACCTATGGTGGTACCATTCTTAACTGGCGGTTTGGGTGGGGCACCAACCTCTGTACAGTGTTGCCACGTTTTCCATACCTACGATGCCTCTCTCTCTCTCTCTCTCTCTCTCCTGGGGGGAGATGTGCGTCACCCTTGGAATTTTGTTTCTTTTATGAGTGACATAAACTTGTGCTTTCATTTCTTTATTTTGTTTTTATTATATCTGATTATATTTAAAAATATTATTGTTTTACATATGGCGCCAGATGACCTCACTATTGTGGCGCCATGATTTGTTTTCATTCAATCACTCTCCCTCCTTCGTTCCCACCCTTCCTCCATCTCTCACTCAGCTGCACTCAACACTGCCCCTGGTCTGCCTTCCCCCCCCCTCTCTCTCTCTCTCTCTCTCTCTCTCTCTCATCTGTGGTATTTTAGGATACATTTTGGTTATTTTCTTTTACTTTATAATGTACATATTGTCAATTTGGCTTTATTTCCACACCACCCAGGAGGTAAAAGTCTTGGCTCATCTTTTTTTAAGAGGTGTCCCCAAACTGGCCTAGGATAGAGGAAGCTCTGGCCAGGTGGGACTGGGTGTGAGTGTTGCCGCTCACGAGGGTTTAATGTATTATTTTTTTTTTTACTAAGAAATTGACATATTTTTACTTATATTCCTGCACATTATCTTATAATCATAATTGTGACATTATTACCAACCCCAGAAATACGGTAACAGCCAATAAAAGTGACTACTTTTTTTAAGCAACACTGTAAAATATTTATGCCACGTTTCTGTATTGCCGTATAAATATTTTACGCATAATAAGTTTACTGTTCTTTCATATATTATAATACACAATTTACCATTATATTCTTATGTGTTTATCTTATTGTGATGCCTATTACATATATCAGAGCCATTCACATAGGGTATGGAACACGTAACAACACTGTACAGAGGTTGGTGCCCCACCCAAACCACCACTTAAGATTGGTACCACCATAGTTGTAATATACAGGATATGAACTACACTCGTGGGGTCCCGTCTCCATTTCTCAAGAAGTCAAATTTTGCTTTGAACTCATTTAAGTTTTTAGACTGGACGATCTCTCTGTCCAGGCTATTCCACAGGTCTGTGCATCTGTATAGAAAACTGTATTTCTTGTGTGTGTGTGTGTGTTTGTGTGTGTGTGTGTGTGTGTGTGTGTGAGTGTTTTCTTTTTTATAATGTTACCTTCCAAGTCATTGCTGTCAGTACCTACCAGTTATGGTGAAATGGTGTGGTTGGAATTCTGACAGTGACTGCATAATTAGCATGATGAATTATTTCAGATCCATGTTAGCAACACAGGCTGAGGCAAGTGGTGGTTTGGTGAATGAGATCCAGGGATCTCTAGCCAGTGGAAGTGGCACAAGCCCAGTTGCATCACAAGAATCTGAGGTGAAATGGGGTCGGCGGCCACACCAGCCATGTCAACTGCCTGGACAAGTATTAGTCAGGTTGCCACCAACTCCTCAAGGCTGTATGGTGGTGAAATTTTCCCAGGATGGTGTAAGGTTGGCTTGTGGAGGTCACGGGGCTATACGGGTGTACCGCATACCATCTGGTAGTTTGGAACAAATTCTTCCTGGCCACATGGGCCTGGTATATGACCTTTGCTGGGGCAGCCATGACACCATGTTGCTGTCAGCCTCAGCTGATGCCACTGCCAGGGTATGGTCACTGGGGTCAGAGGGTGAGGAACCACAGATTCTAACCCACCCAGCCTTTGTGTATGCAGCCATATTTTTACCCAGTGGTCACGTGGCCACTGGCTGCTATGACCATCTTGTGCGGATTTGGGGCCAGCAGAAAGGTGGGAAAGGGTTCAGTTTAATGCAGGAGTTGCCAGGCCATCAGGGCTATGTTACAACACTGTGTCTGACTCACGCTGGGAAGCAGGTCTTGTCTGGGGATAGTCAGGGGGTTATAATGGTGTGGGATACAGAGAGTGCTGGTGGGGAGAAACATGAAAGCCGACGAAAAAAGATATTGAGAAAGGATCAAAGAGTGGTGTTGGATGAAGCGAGGGGTGTCCCCATCAATGCCATAGTCCCCATACCTGAGGGGTGGAGAGTGTTGGTCCACTGCAGGGACAGTCAGCTGCGCCTAGTGTGTGGCAGAACTTGGACAGTGACACAGAGGCTGAGTGGTGCAGTCAACGTGATTCAGCAACTTCGTGGTTGTGTCACACCCTGTGGCACGTGGATCATAACAGGTGATGAGGAAGGTACCTTGCATGCCTGGCACTCTGACACGGGCTTGCCTGCCTCCCCACTGGCTAACACCTTACCAGGCCCCCTTTCCTGTGTAGACTATCACCCATATGACCACCTGGCTGCCTTGGCTTTCTGCAGTCCAGATACCCCTGTCCTGCTGGTAGGCCCCCAGAACACTGCATCCAGCCTTCCTCCTGACTCACTGCCATCCCAGAGTGAAGAAGGAATCCCATTGGGCATGAGCACCTCAGTACGGAGTTATTCAAGTCAGCAACATGAAACAGGGTCCCCAATTCCTCCTCCCAGTACAGTGTTCAGGCAAAACACTCCAGCATCTTCCCTCAGTGCATCTCACACTTTCATCCAATCACAAACTGTCTCACAGGAAATAAGTCAGTCTCAGGTCATCTCTCAGCAATTCAGCAAGTCGTTTGTTTCAAAGAGTTTTGGTCAGTCACAGGGCATAGTCTCACAGCACCTCAGCCACTCTCAAGTCAGCTCAGCATCTATATTCAGTGAGGAGTTGGTGAGACGAGAATCAGGCAGTAGGAGAGGGCACCACCACCAGAGGGATTCAGTGCTAAGAAAATTGGATGCTGTCCTCAAGATGGTGACCACAGATACATTCACCAACAACACACGGAGGTAATATCATACATTCTATTTTTGTTCTTAGGGCCATATTTATTATCTCTCTTAATCTTTATCCATCCATCCATCCATCATCCAATCCTACAGTGCCCCATGAGGAGCGTAGGAGCCCAGGGCTAGGCAGGTGGTCCCGACATTTAAGCTGAGAGTGACCAGCCTCACTACCCTGAGAGGCATTACATGAGCAGTCAACCCCAACCACCGCTTGGATATAAACCTTCACCAGCTCAATCCGATTGGAGTGCAGTAATTACCCACTAAACCACCAGGCACCAAAATTTGGTTATATGGTTACCACCCAGCATAGTAAATGGTTTCCTGGTGTACAGGAAACCATTTGGCTTGTCACTTAGTGTAGAGTCACCCACAGGCGAAGGAAGTGGAAAGAATGAAGGAAAGAAAGACAGAAGAGGGAGTGTAAAGTCACCCGTAGGCAGAAGGACAAGGAAAGAATGAGGGAAAGAAAGACAGAAGAGAATGGAAGGAAAGAAGGATGGAGAGGAAAGGGCAGACACCCGAGAGCAGCACTACATCGAGTGAGTGGATGGTGAGCATCCCCTTTTATTAATATACTGTATTTAGCTACTATTTTTTTTTCTGATGCAAGTAAGAAAGAACCAAAGGCTGGATGTGTACAAGTTGTTGTTTCCAGGAAAAACATACAAGAAGTCAGATTCAAGACCCATCAAGAACCATGTATTTTGAGATGTGTGAACACATTGCTTTTAAACGTTTGAGGTTATAGGCTTAAGAAAATGCAGACTGAGAAAGTTTCAGAGTTGACCTGTTGGAGACACGAAGGACTGAGAGTAACGATTAACTCTTGCATTACAGAGTGACAGAAAATGGATGACTTACTCTATTGTAGTGAGGGAGTTACTGTTCTCAGTGAGATCATAGAATTGTGTTACTGATTTTTTTACTCACTGTAAATGTGGGCAAATTTGGTAGGAATGATGAAGATGAAGAATCAGGGTAGTGGACTATGTTAATGAGGTCTTAATTGCACTGGGAATACCATTGATAGTTCTCTCTCTTTTATAATTTTATTGTTGTCATAGAGCCTTACTGGTCAGTGGGGACGCTCACCATCCACCTACTTGATGTAGTGCTGCTCTCAGGTGACTGCCCTTTCCTTTCTTCCTTCCTTCTTTCCTTCCATCCTCTTCTGCCATTCTTTCCTTCATTTTTTCTTTCTCCTTATGCCTGCAGGTGACTCTATTCTCCCTCTTCTGTCTTTTTTTTCCTTTATTCTTTCCTCTTCCTTCTGCCTATGGGTGACTCGACACTGAGTGACAAGCCAAATGGTTTCCTGTACACCAGGAAACCATTTACTACACTAGGTAGTACTGGTAACCAAATAACCAGTTTATGACGCCTGGTCGTTTAGTGGATAATTAAGACACTCCAGTCGGATTGAGCTAGTGCAGGTTTCCATATTCAAGGGGTGGTTGAGGTTGATTGCTCACATATTGCCACTCAGGGATGAGTGAGACAGGTCACTCTCATCTTAAATGTCAGGACCAACTTGCTTAGTCCTGGGCTCCTACGCTTCTTATGGGGCAACGCAGGGTTAGATGATGATGATGATGATGATGATGATGATGATGATGATGTCACAGAGCCTTCTTTACTCATGCTTTGGTGATAAAAAAGGTCAGGATGGTGACGATGATGATGATAACAACAGTGGCAGTTACGATGATGAAGGACTCTGATGATTTTGATGATGATGATGATAATGTTAGTGACAGTTATGATGATGATGATGATGATGGTGATCATTTATTTGCAGACTGTCATCAACTGTCCCCACCACCACCACAACCATCACCACTACCACTGCCACAACTACACCACAACTTCCAACACAACATCACAAAAAGAAGGCTCATGTTGGCAAGGTATGTTAGATAATGGTCATTTAGGTAGATATGTTACAGTACATATAAATTTGTAAGAGTAAGTCCACTTTAATTAGTCCATTAGCTGGTGAAGTAGTGTTTGAAGCATGATAAAGGTTGCTAATGTCCCATGTTGTTCAGTACATTAATATATAATTATACCATGAAGATTTCTGTCTCTCTGTCTCTGTCTCTCTCTTTTTCTCTCTCTCTGAAGTTTTTAAATGCGAAATTTGTTGATAATACAATAACGTAACTGCCATACAGGATAATATTAACTTGTTCATTACAACAAAGATGTTTTTATGCTTGGTGCTACCAGATGAATCTATTCACCTTGAGAAAAATGCCTTGTAGTGAGGGGATTTGGGTTATGTTACATTTTGTTACATTTAGAGACTGTTGGTCATGTTGGCACATGTAGGTCTTTTCATTTGATGGCAGCTCTGTGTGTGTGTCACACTTTTGCACCATTTCTGTGGTAGGTTGGGGGGCTAACCATCCACTCACCCAGTTAAGTGCTGCTCTCAGGTGTCTTCCCTTTCCTCTCCTCCATTCTTCTTTCCTTCCATCGTCTTCTGTCTTTCTTTCCTTCATTCTTTCATCATCATGCTGCCTGTGGGTGACTTTACATTCCCTCTTCTGTCTTTGCTTTCCTTCAGTCTATCCTCTTCCTTCTGCCCGTAGGTTACTCTACACTGAGTGACAAGCCAAATGGTTTCCTGTACACCAAGAAACCATTTACTATGCTGGATGGTAACCATATAACCAAATTTTGGTGCCTTGTGATTTAGTGGGTAATTACTGCACTCCAGTCAGATTGAGCCAGTGAAGGTTTATATCCAAGGAGTGGTTTGGGTTTATTGCAAATGTAATGCCACTCAGGGATGAGTGAGGCTGGTCACTCTCATCTTTGATGTCAGGACCAACTTGCCTAGCCCTGGGCTCTTACACTCCTCATTGGACAGTGTAGGATTGGATGATGAAATGAATGAAATTATTCATGTACTCATACCCCTATGTCGAAAGTTTGTTGCAGGATCTTATCCCATGTCTTCTTTGGACTGCCTGTGGGTATTTTCCCTCCACATTCATACATGTTAACCCCCTAAGCTAGCGACCTTCTCCCTTCTTTTTGAGAAGTGCAAATCATTGTGACCTGTTGGTTCACGCGAGTATCTCACGTCAAATCTTTCTCGTAGCATGCTGTTCTCAGTTCTTTCTTTTAGTGTTACTCAACTTAACCATCTCAGCATCATCATTTCTGTTAACTCCAGTCTGCTTGTTTCTTCTCTCACTGAACAGGTCTCACAGCCATAGAGCATAGCACTTCTTATGCTTTATAGAGAGTTAGGTATACAGTATTATATAAAAATTAGTCATGAAAGAATAGATATCAATGTGGCTCTCATTACCATGAGACTGTATCATCTCATTGCTTTATTCATTTAAGCTCTCTGCTATGGCATCTTGTGTCTTCAAATCTTACTACAACCAAACAGTTTTATTCAGCTTAAGGCAGACCTCTTGTTCGGAAAGGGCTTGAGACACTACACACACACACCCTCATCCATGTTAATGTCACTTTTTTTTTTTTTTAACCGCGGGCATTGTTTTGCCCCGACTGGCCTCTCCCGCGGGGGTTCCAGCCAAAATGTAAACAAACTTTAAACCTTTATAACTCTGCACAGAATAAATCTAGAGCAAAAAATAAGGTACCATTAGAAAGTACTAACCTTCGGCTTTGCAATGATGTAGGTTTCATGATTTCGTTGACTCTCTGGATGGGCAGTGCCATTAGAAGTGAGCGATCTAAAATCACTATTTTTCGGTCACACACCATTACCAAATGCCAACCTCATTCTGATAATAATACCATAAACATATATGAACACTGCACATACGATAAACACCCACTCTGTGTTCACTGAGGCAGGTAAAAGGCACTGTAATTGCCCGCACTTCACTGCCACATCAACGGTGTTGTAATCACTATTTTTCACTCACACACCATTACCAAATGCCAACCTCATTCTGATAATAATACCATAAACATATATGAACACTGCATATACGATAAACACCCACTCTGTGTTCACTGAGGCAGGTAAAAGGCACTGTAATTGCCCGCACTTCACTGCCACATCAGCGGTGTTGTAATCACTATTTTTCGCTCACACACCATTACCAAATGCCAACCTCATTCTGATAATAATACTGTAAACATATATGAACACTGCACATACGATAAACATCCACTCTGTGTTCACTGAGGCAGGTAAAAGGCACTGTAATTGCCCGCACTTCACTGCCACATCAGCGGTGTTGTCACTCACACAGCTGGACAGATACTGATGCATGTTTGGTCAGGGGTGGGGTGGGGGGCCCGGGGGGTGGGAGGAGGGAGGTGGGGGTCGGCTGGAGTGAAAGAACTTAATAGCTACTCTCCCTTGAAACAATTGGTGCACGGAAAAAACGCGCGGTATTCAAAATATTCACAAACATTCGAGAATGACACCCACGGTTTGGTCCAGTTTTTGCAATGTCATTCTGGGATGACACCTGCGGTTAAAGGGTTAATACATGCAGCCTCCAAATGTTTTTATTACATCTGCTTGCATGAAGTGCAGTGGGTGTATTGTTTTTCCCACTGTGTCTGTTAGTGTGTGTCTGCTTGTGTCTGAACATTATAACTCAACCAGGTTTTATCAAATTTTAACCAGACTTGGTGCAAGGGTTTAGAGTCAGCCAATGGTTGCACAGAAGGACAAAGGTCATGGTCTCAGGGCAAGGCCAGCTTAATCAGTTTGATCTGATTTAGATGAAACTAATGAAAGGTTTCAAGGCAAGGCAAGGATTAGACATACTGTGTTGAAGGCCAAAGTTCATGGTTAAAGGTTCAACCCTGTAACTTAAATGGTTTGATTTGATTTAGAATACATTTGGGGGAAGGGTTGATGGTCAGGCAAAGGTAAAAAGATTGAGTTTTAAGAAGAAAAATCATTGTTACTGGGTGGGGTCAACTCAAATAGTTTTCATGAGATTTGGACCAAATTTAGTGGAAGGGCTGAGGATCAGGCGTGGATGAAGTAATTTGAGTCTGAGCACAGGACAAAGGTAAATGTTCCTGTACGCCAGTTGTAGGGCAGAAGTGTTACTTTGCCCAAGTGCACTTACCTGTTTGACAAAGGGCAAACCTCTTACTCGTATGCTGAATGCGTTAGAAATATTCTCTACTAACCCCAGTGGTACAGTGTCAGTCTTTGCAGTACTGTATTTTATTCTTGCTACCTCCAAATGATTATGTTCAGCTTAGGACCCACTTCTCATACTGAACAGGTTAGAACATTCTTCATTAAACCTCTGAGTGCAGTGACTTTTTTTTTCCTGTTCTTGCTACCATCTATCTATCCATTCATTATTCATTCTTTTATCACCCCATCAGTGCAGGTTCACAGAGCTAGGCCATGCAGTCCAGATGTTTAAGGCACAAATGGTCACTCATTCTTCCATGTTGTATTGTATGAGTAATAAACCCCAACTGCCCATAGCATACATTCCCATATGGTCCACATCCAATTCAAGCACCCTAAACCCCTAGATCACCAGATAGTATTCATATGTTGGTTAGTTGTACCTGCACTTGCTACTTTCATATGATTTTATTCAGCTTAAGGCAGATTCTCATACTGAAGAGCTTAAAAACATTCTCCATTAGCTCCATCAACATGTGGGTAATGGTAGTGCAGCTAGCCAGTCCCCTGTTGCCCCCTCAGTGGCATGCATGGACAATCTGGGGGTCAGGGGCTCAAGTTAAATAAAGAGGTGAGAGAGCACACCTGTTGCCAGTTACTAATAGAGAGGGAGAAGCAAAATAGTAAAGCACTTTGTAACTGGCAGGGCAAAGGGGCAGGGGCTCAAGCCCATTGGAACCTTACTGTGTGTGTGCCCCTGTTACCTCTCTTAGGTTTTGAAGGGCCTGTGGTACAGGAAACCATTAAATGTGTCACATAGTGTAGAGCACCCTGAAGTGGAAAGAAGGGTAAAAAAAAAGTGACAGGAGGGAAAGAGAGAAGTAGGAAGAGAGGAAGATGAGGGAGGTTTGTATAATCAGTCAGCAAAACCACTTGTTTATATCTACATCACCAGGTGAAGGCATCCCTCTCCCGCATAATCTAAGTTGTAGAAGTCCTCCCTATGTCCCTGAAAGCATTTTATTATCATCATTATCCTGACAATTTTTTTCTACCTAAGATGGGGTGTTGTAGTCTATAGAAACGAAGGAAGAAAAAATACAGAGTTGGAGAACTATCAGCTGCATGCCAGGTGAAATAGGCCACAGTCATTCACACATCATTCAAGCCCCAGGTTTTGTGGCTTCATCTCGCTGACATAACCACCTTTTTATTTGCATATTTTTCATTATGTAGATGTTCATCATTATGTCAGGCAGTGTGGCAGCATTTTGCATGATAGAGAAATCATCAGCTGCCTCTTGGTTTTGAACCATATTGCCTTAACATGAGACCCTTGTTATTATGACATGTTTATATTTATTTTGCTACTTCGTGGTGATTTTATTCAGCTTGTGACAGATTACCCGTACTAAACAGTTAGCTCTTGCATTTCCCACTTCCATCTCCTAATACCTACCCTTGTCCTAAACCGAATGAGAGTATCTGGTGGCATCAAGTGTAGAATAATGAACTATTACTGTGATGAAGGAGGCAATGGAGACCGTTTTAAGCCCCATCAGTCCCAGAGGTGTATTCTAAGCTGAACTGAAGCGGTCTAACAATAGCACAAGTTCAGCACAGTAAAGAGCCATCGCTGTACTGAAGGGGCATTTTTCTGCTCCTCTGTACATATCTGTGCCTTGCTTTGTGTTTCTTTGGCTCTTTACATATCCCTTTTCCCTCCCATATATTATCTCCCTGCATATCTACCTATTTCTATGCATCCAGTCACATTCCTTTTCCTTTTTTCACACCCATCTCCCTCTACACATGCCACTTCCTCTCTACTTGTGCCTTTCCTTCTCTACTTATGCCTTTCTCTTTCAGCTTATGTCCCTTCCTCCTCTAATTATGCGTCTCCCTCTCTTCACATCCAGTATGTTACCCTCTTGTCACACACCCCTGCTTGCTTCCTGACAGGTAATCGCGGTGCCGTCGTCCACTGGTGGTGTAAGTTTCTTGTCTGACCCAGAGGTGACCCCCAGCAAGGCCCGAGCTCGCAGACACAAGGTAGCAGAACACCAGTTATAGCTCACTGTTATGATTTCACTGTGCAGGGATTTGCTCTGAAGGAAGGGTTTTACCCATATGCAAAATTATGCCCATGAACTGGGTCCAAACTGAACAAAAATTGTTACAAAGACTGTCCTCTAGGTTGCAGTGTGCCAGTCAGAGGATATGGCCATGGTGTGAGCGATTTTAGAAGAAACTAACCTAATTCATTTCAGAAGTATTCATAAGAATGCATAATATATACTATATAAAAATCAACATAAGTAAATCCATCTTTCTGCTTTAATTAAATGAAACTGGAAGACCGTAGGTGCCCAGCTTTATGCCAAATGATGATCTAAACATGTTTTTGGTTGTTGCTGGAACATGTACTCAGTGACTATTGCCAAGTAGTAGTATGGTAGTTGCAACCTCAAGCCCATCTCAACATGAACCCAGTAGACTAAGGGCCAGAGTCCTTATTTCACATCAGCCTCCTTTCTGGGGGTAGGGTTGACAATGAAGTACAGTACTATTTTGTAAACAGTGGATTCACCCATTTATATTGGTGCCACAGCATGAAGTTGTCCCTCTCCAGCACCTAGCAGCCAGGCATGTGGGTAGTAGTCATCACCACTGTCATGCAAAAACAAGGCTGTGCCAGCCTTGTAAGGCCACTGATCAAACATAAGCATTCTGTGCTAGGTGGAAACATGGAAAGTCTGAGAAAATATGGCAAGAGTCTGGAAGTCATGCTACAGGCTAATGAAAGTGCCATTTGAAAGCCACATTGCAACATAGGAATTAAAGCCCAGGATTTCTGTAAATTGCTACTTTAAATGAAACATCTGTAGGAGAGACATGTTGCTGGTTCATGGTTAAGGGCTTAAAACACAAACACATTCATATGTGACTTTATAATGAATATAAGCATCTTTAGATGAAGAAAGGATGTTTAATTTATCTGCTGCTCAATAACAAAACAACTTTAAATGAGGACAAGATGTATCTTTGCAGTTAGTATATTATTCATTATGGGGATATACTTCTTTCAGTCACCAATCAATATGCAGGATTGTTGTTGTGATCCCTTGTTCATATAGATATGAATCCGGGGGGCTGGTGAAGTCCATCCACTTAATCCGGGTAGTCCTGTACACCTTTTATAGAGGTGGTGTTGAGGAGTTGTCCATGTTGTGATTATGAGATAAGTTAATGGTGGTTTAGTTTGGGTAACAACACTTGAGGTACAGATTGTAACATCTGGAAATATCTTTGCTTAAAAATGTTAATTTTCGTAGATGCTCTGGAAAATGATATTAAATTGGTGACTAATGTAAAATTTGTGTGTTAAGTCTCAGTGAAACTTACAACCTTTTCTCTCAGGTATTTTTGTGAATGTAAAAATTGTGATATGTGTTGTGTGAGGCAGACTTGATAGTCAAGTAGGTTTCTTTGAAGCATAATACAACTGTCAGTGCTTTCCATGTAGTCATTTGGATCTTAGAATATCTGGAAGTGTTCAGAATATATTGTAAACACAGTGTCTTCATAGAAGTGTCTTCAATACATGTGCCATAGAAGTGTCACTAAAATGCTAGATGTACATAATTTTTAGATGACTGGTGGTTTAGTGAGTTTAGGTGCTCCACTTGGATTCATAAGGGTTTGATTTTGTAAGGGGTGGTGAGGATGAGATGGAGGGATGGGGTGGAGAGGTATATGAGAGAGGGGGGTGTGAGTTGGGAGCAGGGCAGTGAAATGGCGGGGGACAGGGCGACTTGGAGGCGATTTGTTTGTGGCCACCCCAAACGGGATTGAGGCGTCTGGCAATAGATAGATAGATAGATAGGTTTGGGAATATTGCTTACATAATGACACTAAATGTCTTGACTGAACAACATAACCTTGGAACCCTACACCCCTTATGGGGCAGTACTGGATTGTTAACTATAACATTGCCTGAAAGAAGTATCCTTACTTTTTCCTTCTTCACATTTGAAACAGTTGATGAAATTTTGAAATGTTCTCTAATAACTTATGACTTTTGTATACAGTATATCCACTATGTTTATTAGTGTAGCATAGTGCTCTAACTTTATGTAGTGTATGAAGTACATAGTACACTAAGAAATATTTGCCTTATGAAAATAAAACAGGTGGAAATAACATTTGTGTCAAGATAATTTTTTGGTATATTGTACTTGTATATGAGGTGTTTGATTATACAGTATATGAGGTGTATCTGGATTGTTGTCAGTACATGAAGCACATGGTACCTACAGGTTTATGAGTCTGGTCACCTCCAGAGTACAGTAGTCCCTTTCAGCATCTGAACATTAGGCTACTTGTCATTGTTGTCCCTTTTGGGAACAGTTTGCAATGTCATCTTTCAAGATATCCAATGGTGTCCTTGTCATCCATCCATCCATCCATCATCCAATCCTACGTTGCCCCATGAGGAGTGTAGGAGCCCGGGGCTAGGAAAGTTGGTCCTGGCATTTAAGATGAGAGTGACCAGCCTCACTCAAATTATGTATAATGTCCTCAGCAGCCTTGAACTGATGTCTTATTAGAGCTTTCCTAAGATTGGGGGGAAAAAGTCACAAAGACTCAAATCTGGGGAATGTGGATATTTCTGCAGTTGTGATGTGCCATGTTTGACCAAAAACAAATCAGAGATGATTGTCTGACACTGTTCACACTGCTTCTGAGTTAGTAGATGTGGCACAAACTTTGCAGACACACATTCTATGTGCAGATCTTTCATTAGAATTGTGTCACATGAATCCACAGATATTTCATACTCATTGGCTATCTCGTGTACAATCAGTTGACAGCCATTTCAAAAGAGGGTACAAGCTTTTGCAGTAATTTCCTCAGGTCACTTTCAGAACTGCTCTTCCCTCTTTATACTTATGAACAACCCTTATGAGCATATCCATATGCTATTTTCAGTATATTAAGCATCTCACTATTGAATTTACTGGTTTTAACACAAAGCTTGATGCACAGATGCTTCTCAGTCCTCTTTGACATCTTGCATATTACCATGACACAGACACACATTACTTCCCCTAGTTTACCACAGCACTATACAGCCACCTGCAGCTCATGCCATGCCATGCCATGCCAGGACACTTACAGACATGGCCAACAGGGTTGGAGCCACCTGCTTGCCATTGAGCTTGAACTACATAACCAGTCCTGATACTTTTGAATACACCATCTACACATACTCCTCTGAATTAATTGAATCTTGTACATTTTCACTCCCAGTTTATAATGCTGTGTTTTTGTCATTGTAGCTTAACCGCATAGTAAGCAGTACAATTGTCCAAACAACTTATTATGATGGATTTCAGAATGAGAACCAAGGCTTTGGTCATCTTAGAATAAGGTAGTTGGTGTGTCTGGTTGTGAGGTGCATCTGTTAATATAATTGTACTAATTATGCATTTGGTGATAAGTTTGTAATTGTAGTCAAGTTGTGGTCAAGTGAAAGAATCAACATGTGTTAGCTTATTCAGTGGTCTCTGAATGTAAGCATAAATATGTAGCATGTCATAGACAGTTGTAGCAGAAAACATCATAACTGTTGAACTTATATGTAGCTTTTAAGAACAATGTTCAGAATAAATTGTTTGCTGTATGCATTTGTATAATGTGGAAAGTGTTTGGATATAGTTTTTGTGACTGTTTGTTTATACGGGATAAGTTTTGCACATACTCAAGATCATTTCTAGTCATTTAACCCAGAATTGTGACCTGTTGTGAGAATTTTGAATGGCAAGCAACTGTTTACTTGGGTTGCAACTGCTTTCATCTTCACAAAGCATGAGAGAGTATGGCCTTGGCTGTGTATAATTATAGGAGAATATCTTGTACAGTACTTCATGAGAAAAAAATTTAAGAAGAAATTGTATATTCTGAAATAGATTTTTGTGTGTATTGTGATAGTTCATTCCTAGTCAGGTGATCAGTTAGTCATAAGTCTTCACAGAACTGAAAGCATAGTTGCATTATGTGCATTTGTATCTTTACACACTCTTGTGTAAGTATGTTTGCATATACTCTGCAATACAACTGTATTGTGCCATGTCTTCACTGTGAATATTTGTATTTTTGTGTTGTGTATTATGAATCCTTTCTTCCCTAACTGGCTATTTCTTTTTATATTTTGAAGCTCTTGGCCAGCAGTTAACAGTGCAAATTGTTGTGCTTCCTTGTTAAGTGGAATTAACCATTCTTAGAGTAATTTGCCTCTGATATTAATATTAATCTTATAACTGTTGTCTGAACACTTTATAAGCAATTAATTCACTTTAGGGCTTTGGGGAGGCTACTGCCTTTTTCTCTCTCTCTCTCTCTCTCTCTCTCTCTCTCTCTCTCTCTCTCTCTGTTATTGTTCAGCAGATATGCTGAGTTATTTGAGAAAAGTGTGTGGAGTTATATGGAGAGAAAGAAAGACACTTGAAGTGAAAGAGTGTTGTGGTGTCCACGTGGATTTGATTGAAAGCATTAGGTGAAAAATGCTGAAATGGTTTGGCCATATAGAGAGAATGGAGAATAAGAGACTGACTATAAGAGTGTATATGAGTGAGGTGGGGAGGGGAGGGGGAGGGGGAGATTGAGGATGAGAAGGAGGGATAGAGTGGAGAGATATACGAGAGAAAGGAGTGTGAGTTGGAGTGAGAGGGCAACCTAATGGCAGAGGAAAGGATGGAATTGAGGCATTTTGTTTGTGGCCACTGTTTACCAGTAAAATGCTTTTGTTGGCGAGGTACGAGTGAGGCCATTTAAATCTGAAAACATTGAAGTGTTGCCTTACACCCTGAGGATGCCTAGAGTATATTGATGGCTCTCTGCCTACCAAGTTTCATGCCTTTACGACAAACTCTCTAGCCTGTGGCCCTCTTTTGAAGATTTTTGACATGCTGCACTTGGCACGTGGCACGTGAACAGCCTGGGTGTGATGAAACTTGTCAAAAACAAATCTTAAAGAATTGGACTATCACATGGTGCAAACCACACAGTGATCGGCCCTTTGGTTGCTGAGATATAAGCTTCTCAAAAGTGTTACGGTCAGGCTCAGCCAGGCCCGTCCTGGGCGAGCCGCTCACATGTGAGAAAATACCACTATATGACGAGAGACTTGCAAGGGCTTCGCCCTCACTCTTAACAAAATTGAGGCATCAGAGTATAGATAGACAGTTAGATAGATGTGCTTATCACTTTTCATGCATATCAGGTGTGGTTGGATAAAAGTTTGGATGCTGTTACCCCTGCGCACAATTAAAGGACTCTCTCAATGATGCAGGCAACACTGTAGGTTTCATTTGTAATGAATGTAATGCTGTATGGTAGGAAATGGGCAGTAAGAAAAAAAAACATATTTGAATGGACTAAATTAGATTCAAGAGAAGGACATGTAATGCCACACTGAGCAACAAAACAGTGTTTCCAGATTTAAGAGGATGCTAGACTGTGCAGAGCATTAGTGAGATGTTGTGAACAAGTACAGTAGTATGACACAGTTTGGACTTTGAACCTGTGGGGAGACTATGTGAGTATAATTTTGGAGTCCTTGGCTGTGTTTAAAAAGGAAGTTGAGAGGAATCCTATCAAGTGTACAACTTGTAATAGATGGGTCCACAAGAGATGCACTGGTTTTAGAAATATATAAACTGCAGGATGTTAAAAATTTTCAGTGCATCCAGTACAGTGGGATATCCAGGCTGAAAGAATGGACTGTTGATTGGAGATACAGCCACTTGGAATGCATTGAGGAGTTTTGTTACCAGGAGGATATCTTGAGTGCAGGAGGAGGAGTAGAGACTAGCTCCACTTTTAGAATAAAGAGTATATGGAAGAAATTTAGGAAACTTGTCTCTCTTGAACATGAAGAGGCTCTCCTTCCATGCCAAAACATGTGTGTGTGTACTCCTGTATAGCAGTGAGAGTTGGTATATGAGAGGAGGATACATGCAGACTGAAATGCACAGAAATGAAAATACTGAGATGAGTGAGTAACAGAATTGAGAATACTTTAGTGTGCTGCAGGAGTTGGCACGAGAAGTATCGTTGGTGATGAAGTCTGGAAGACTGAAGTGGCTTTCGCATGTTTAAAGAATGTAGTTGGTGGGTCACAGGTAAGAATATAGAGAGAAGAGCACCCAGAGACCAAATGAGGAAGACGTGGGATAAGGTCCTTCATGGAAACCTCCGGGGTTGAGGATCAAGTAGGGTAATGGCTAAGATTGCAACATATGAATTGCCAGTGGGTGAAAGAACGTAACTTTAAGCATGCTCAGTAGTATCTAAAAGTTTAATGTAAACCATTTCTATGCCACAGTGCCAGGTGGTGTAGTGGTTTAAGGTGCTGGTTGGTGTGCTGGTCGTGTGTTGACCACATAGGTTCAAATTCTGAAAAGATGACTGGAATATGTTTTGATCATGTTACGTCACAAGCTACCAGGGTCCCGCTCTTAACTTCTTCACTACAGTGACATTTTTTTATTTAATTCTTGCGACCCTTGGCCATTCATATTTAACTTTTGAAAATGCACTCATACTGTTGGGCTAAGTGTCAGCTATGTCTAATCCCATCATTTCAGAAGCTTTCTCAAGTTGAACAAAAATCATCAAGAGATAGCAAGAATAAATTGAAGTTTATGCCCTCTGGCTGAAGAGGTTAAATGTTCTGAATTATGGTAGCCTAATCTGAGGTTCCCCTCTATGTATGAAGTAATGTAGAACTGGATGTTACAGTTTATATGTTTTTCTTTATGTTTTTCCAATAATCAGCCTGCTTTTACTCAGTGGAACTAAAGTACTCTTACAAATTGAACACCAAATTTTGACTGGATGAAATTGATGAGCCTTAATATGAGTCAAATTGACTCTCCAGTCTGACCATACTATATATATATATATATATGAGGCTCAGTGGTACAGTGTGCGTTTCACACGCTGGTAGGCGCGGGTTCGCCTCCCACCAGAGTTGTAAAAACTTTGGGAAGCGTTCACCAAGCCACTTGCTACTTTGGCGGACACAAGGAGTGCTGTGGTTGAACCAGTGTTGCATACTAGTATGCTTGCACCCAGTCGGCTTAAGGCGGGCCAATTACACTTGGTTCATAGACTACACACACATCCAAAGCCATTACAACACTACAATCACACTCACAAGCACAACTCACCCTACATACAGTCTCTACCAGACAGCCTAAGCCACTGGGTAGAGATACATTGGCTGTATTGTCCCTGCTTCGGTAGGGATAGGCCGTTCCTACAGTGGACCTCAACGGCTGATGATGATATATATATATATATATATATATATATATATATATATATATATATATATATATATATATATATATATATATATATATATATATATATATATATATATATATATATATATATATATATATATATATATATATATATATATATATATATATCAACAGGGAGTTCATCTTAGCATCTCTTCCATCATCATCTGTCTGCTGCTTGCTTCTCCTACATATCCAGTTCTCTCCATATCATGCTTCACACCATCTCTCCATATGAACCTCTGTCTTCCTTCAGCCCTCACTCCCTTCCTTAGTTCTTCCCTTACCATCTTAACCCTTTGACTGTGAAGTAACTACTTTGCATTTTATTTTACCTGGTGTGAAATAACTACTCTTTTGCTTAAAAGAAACATATGACACTGAAAATTCTAAGTAGAGTACTATCATGATTACCGTAATTTTCTGGCCGAAATTAACTATCAAAATTTTTTCAGTCTATGAGACACTTTCATTTAGCTCACAGAACTCACCACTGACAAAAAATAAGCAAGTTCTTTTTTATTCTTCAATATATTTCCAAAGCAGTGCACTCTTACTTCATTCATCTCGTACGCATCAATTCTACTTTTCTTCACACTTCTAGTCAAGAGGGATGATGAAGATAAATTGGTCTGGAATTTAATGTGACAGTAAATGAGAGTAGATTAGCTTTATGCATTTATTGAAGGATTATTTTTATGAATTATTGTGTATGTATTTTATAATTTTGTATATTTCTTATGAATACAGTTTTTTTTTTTAGCATGTTAGTTTTTATTAATACACCTCAACCCATTTTTACATAGGGAAGAGGGTCATGATGATGGTGATGATGATGACACCTTGTTACCCTCTTCAGCACTGGTAATTTTGTTCTTCCTTCCTTCGGACAATTTTATTCAACCTGGAGAAGCTTTTTAAATTTGAGCTTGATACCAGTAATGCCTTCATTTATCCCTTGTGTACTGTGGTGGTCTGAGCTGAATAGAATTATTTGGAAATAGCAAAAATGAATAGAAAGGTATGTTCTTGGAGGGAAGGGCTTACACAATCATCACATAGGCAGGAAACATTCGGCCATAATTAAATAGTCAAAGTCCATGTGAAGACTCATACAGTATTACATATCTTATTAAATCCCTATTATCACCACCATCATTATGCTAACCTCATAGCACTTGGTTTAGATTCCTTAGCCCCCCTGCAGTCCAATGACATGTTTTAAATTTTCTCAAGTTGCCACTCGATGGTTATATAAGTTAGAAAAAATCTCTATTAGTTATTGTTGTTGTTGCTTAACCCCTGTTTGTCTGGCCAAAGAGACCTGTCAACCACAGGTCGACTTATCACCCTGGTACACAAATCCATCAACTTTTCAGATACCATTGCACACACAAAGTCGCTTCTCCCCCCACATGACACTGCAACAGAAATACAATTAAAATACGCACTGGTATCAAGTCACATATAACAATCACTAGCATATACATTCCCTCCCAATCGTCCCCCACAATACCACACAATTATTGTACCCTCCACAAATACACCACATCACTAACATACTCAACATCATCCTGGGTGGTGATTTCAATGCCAAGGCGTAGTCCTGGCATGTCAACAACCCTGACACAGACAGAGGGCTGGTACCACAATCCCAAACAGATCATCATTTCATGCTGAATAATCTCCATCAACATACCCATATCCCACACCAAGCCCTCTTCCGCCCATCATCCGCAGACATCACCTTTTGCACCCCAAACCTCGCCTCCACAACATCCTGGAGAGTGGTCAAAACCCTTGGATCTGAACACCTCCCACTCATCATCACTACCAAAACCAGAATTACCCCAGCTGGCCAAAGACACACACACACTGATTATAAGAGAGCCAACTGGGAGGCCTTCACAACTGAAACAGAACAATACTTTGAAACGTTAAACCGTACATCCATCACAAACATCAATACCGCTGTGCACACTTTCAGTTCAATTATACAAAACGCAGACAAAAGGCACATCCCTAGAGGCAACAGAAAGAGACACAACCCCAACTTCACACCAGAAATTCAAGGCCTTATCAGCCAACGAGACACACTACGACACTCCCCAACACCCTATACACAAGACATCGTACAACAAATACAAGAACGCAACACTTAAATAAACAATAAATTATCAGAACATCAAACACTAAACTGGAATAATTATCTCCAAACACTTGACCACAAAACAAACACCAGCAAACTCTACAAAACACTAAACAGCATCACACTCTCCAACAGCAACACTACACAATCACACACTGCCATCACAACAACAGACACCATACCTTCAAACAACAACAAGCAAACACTCTCATCAATCACTATCCATATGTCAGCCATCTAAACCCCCATCGCGACGACCGACGTATCGTCCGACTTAGAGACAGTTCCCCATAAACCCAGACTTCGCACCTTTCACTTACAACCAGACGAACCACATCATTAGCAACCTTAAGCACTCATCTGTCTGTGGACAAGACAACATAAGCAACATACACTTTAAACACCTTGGACCACAAGGCATACAAACACTCACCAACATATCAAACTACAGCTAATCACACAGCATAATACCCAGCATCTGGAATCATGGCATTATCCTCACTATCCCCAAACCCAACAAAGACCCCACGTTACCTTCCACACACACTGCCCCATCACACTCTTCTGCAACCCCTCCAAAGTCACTGAACGACTGGTACTACAACTAGTTACACCTCACACCCCCCTAGCCCCATCACAACATGGTTTTAGGCCACTACACTCCACAAACACTCTTCTTACAGACCTTACACAGAGAGTTTTTGATGGCATGAATTCAGTTAGGCGACCACACAGAACACTCCTAGTCACACAAGACATCAGCAAAGCTTTTGATGCCATCCCCTGCCACAACCTCACAAACAAAATATTCAACACAAACATGCACAATAACACAAAGAAGATGGCTGGCAAACTACTTAGCAGGCAGATGTGCACATGTAACATTTGCCGGTCAGTCTTTGAACATCAGAAACTTCACATATGGCGTCCCCCAAGGATCTGTTTTGTCTCCTACACTCTTTAACCTATACATGCACGACATAGACACCCCACACACCACATATACACATAGCTTCCTGTGCAGACGACGTAACACGTGTACACACCAAAACGCAAACACAGCTGCACACATCCTCCAACCTTACCTCAACACACTACACGAATGGTTCACCACAAACATGCTCAAAATAGTCCCAGCCAAATCTACAGTGACTCTTCTTACAAACTGGACAGCAGAACACAGTCACATTCCATACCTCACCATAAACAACACTCCCCTAACACACACACACACACAAAATCCTTGGTGTAACATACAATACATCAATGTCATTTAAACAACACATCACGGGCTGGGCAGGGACTCCCGAGGGGAATGGGAATGCTGGTGATAGGGAGAGCTGGAGCTCCTGTTTCACTGGCTATCTAACCATCCCCCTTTGCTGACCTTTTCAGTGTGACAGTAACATGGAGAGTAGACCAGCATACTCTCCCAAACATTGCCTCTAACTATCTGATGCACTACACCACATGCACTTTACATTTCACACAACGTATCCCACTATGTTACAGGGGTTGGCGCCAGCAAGGGCATGCGGCCAGAAAACTTTGCCCCCGCTACCTAGTGGCGGACTTCTGGGGGGAGGCGTGACGGGGGTTCCGCCGGCATAGATCATGGGTCCAGGGCGAGATGGGGCTCGGGCCTGTGCTAGAGGGTACAGGGCATTGCGGTTCCCAGGCTGCCGCTTCCGCCCAATAGAAAGGGGCCCGAACCTGGGAGTAGTGCCCCAGGAGGCTGCCCTATCAGTGAGTATATAATGGCGGGATAGTTGCAGTGCCAAGGCGCGCTTGGAGGGTGTCCCTGCAGCTGTCCTGGCAGGGTGCCCCGAGGCCACTACCACAGCCACTGGTAAGCTCGTGGGCTAGGGGTCCCAGATCCATTGCCTGGACATGGGACTGTGCAGTGAGTGGAGCCTACGGTATGTCTATCAACCCTTTATTAATACTGACTATGACAAAACACAAGAATAAGTTTCAAAGCAAGCCTGAGGACAGTAAATCACCCAGGGGGATCAGGGTGGGTTCGTGGAATGTGGGAAGTTTGAGGGGAAGAGTGGGGGAAGTCGTTGAGGCATTCAGTAGGAGGCGGGTGGATGTGGCGTGTTTGCAGGAAGTCCGGTACAGGGGTGGATCAGCCAGGAAGATTGTTGGGAAGGACTGTTACTATAAGTTGTTTTGGCAGGGAGGGACAGAGGGATATGGGGGTGTTGGTGTGATGGTTGCTAAGAAATGGGTGGAATATGTTATGAATGTTATGAGAGTAAGCGATAGGATATTGGTAGTGAAAATTCTGTTCGGTAGAATGATATAACTGCAATTATATCGGCACATGCTCCACAGGCTGGATTGGATGAAGTAAAGAAAGATAGATTTTGGAATGATTTAATACGTGTAGTAGGTGGTATGCAGGATGATGAGATAGTGGTTTTGGGAGGGGACTTAAATGGTCATGTAGGTGAAGCAGCACAAGGTTATGAAGGAGTACATGGGGAATGTGCGTATGGTATAAGAAATGAGGAAGGGGAAAGGATACTCGAGTTTGGGGAGGCAACGGACATGATTGTGTGTAACACATATTTTAGGAAAAGAGAGAGTAGGTTATTTATGTATGAGTCTGGGGGAAATAGCAGTCAGATAGATTATTTTCTGGTTAGGAGGGCTGATAGGAGGTTAGTGAGGGATGTTAAAGTCACAGGAAGTGAGGAGTGTGTGCAGCAGCACAAATTATTGATTTGTGATGGTGCTTAAAGAACGAGTGATGAAAGAGAGGAGGAAAATATGGAAGCTGGAAAACAATGTAGTAAGGGATGCCTTCTATAGCGAAATGAGGAGAATGGTGGCTGAACAGGGAGCCATAGACAGAGGCGTTAATGAACAGTACAGAGCCCTCAAGAATAATCTCTTGAGTTACTGATGTAATATACGGTTGGACAAGAGGACCACCAAGACATAAAGTAACTTGGTGGTGGGATGAAGGTGTAAATGCTGCAGGTAAGGAGAAAAAAAGGCTTTTCCGGGAATGGAAGAAGGGTGGTAGCAAGGAGGAATACTTGGCTGCCAAGCGTAGGGCTAGAAGAGAGGTATACAGGGCGAAGTCTGAGTCACAGAGACTTTTACTTGATAATCTAAATCATGGGGAAAGGAAAAATATGATATTTAAGGTGGCAAATCAGATGAAGAAGGATAATCGGGATATTATAGGTGAGTAGTGTGTGAAGAATGATGAAGGAAGGGTAGTGGTGAGCAGTGAGGATGTTAAAGATGCATGGAGAGAGCATTATAGCCGGTTGTTGAATGAGGAGTTTGACTGGGACAGGGAAGGTTTGGCCAGCAGATCCAGTCTTTGGCCCTTGGCCTTTGATTGATGCTGCTACTGTGAGCGAGGCAATAGGCAGGATGAAGGTGGGGAAGGCAGCAAGTGTGTCTGGATTGACTGCCAAAATGTTGAAGGCCTCAGGAGATATAGGGTGAGGTTAGTCACTGACCTGATAAATATGATTATTTATGAGTGTGTTGTCTCAGATGATTGGCTGAAGAGTGTAATTGTAAATGTGTATAAAGGGAAGGGTGATCCCCTGGAAAGAGGAAATTATAGAGGTATAAAGCTTTTAGATCAGATAATGAAGGTAATGGAGAGAGTTTTAGATGGTACGATTAGAGAAAGAGTGAATATTGATGAGATGCAGTTTGGGTTTATGCCAGGTAGGGGGACCACTGATGCCATATTCATTGTTCGACAGCTTCAGGAAAAATATATTGGTAAGAAAAGGGATCTGTATTTTGTTTTTGTTGATTTGGAAAAAGCCTTTGACAGAGTCCCTAGAGAGATGGTGAAGTGGGCAATGAGAAAGCTTGGCTTGGAGGAGTGGCTGGTTAGGGTGGTTATGGCTATGTATGTGGGTGCTTGCACCCAGGTAAGGGTGAATGGAGATTTGAGTGATGAGTTTTCCATGAATGTTGGTGTGCATCAGGGGTCAGTTTTAAGTCCCATGTTGTTTATCATGATACTTGAAGCCCTTTCACGTGACTTCAAAACGGACTCCCGTGGAAGATGTTGTATGCTGATGATTTTGTGTTGACTGGAGAGAACGAAAGGGAGGCGGAGGAAAGGTTTAGGAAGTGGAGAGATAGTATGGGGCACAAGGGCTTAAGGGTAAATGCAGATAAAGCAAAAGTGATGATATCTAGGGTTGGTGGCGGTACTGTCAGAGACGAGGGAGAGTGGCCATGTGCAGTTTGCCACAAGGGCGTGGGAAGTAATTCCATCTTGTGCGGTGTTTGTGATAAATGGGTGCACAAGTTATGTAGTGGTATCATAGGTAGACTGCGAGATAATGCTGATTTCAAGTGTACGGCGTGTCGGGGAGAGCAGGTGGAGATTGTCAGGCGTGAAAGGATTGAACTTGGTGGTGAATCTCTTGAATGTGTGGAAGAGTTTTGGTATTTGGGAGACATGTTGTGTGCTGGAGGTGGGGCTGGAGCTAGCTCTGTGGCTAGGGTGAGAAGTGGTTGGAAGACGTTCAGGGAGCTCCTGCCTCTCCTGACACTGAGAGGACTCTCCCTACGTGCTAAGGGGTCTTTGTATGCAGCATGTGTTATGAGTGTGATGCTGTATGGTAGTGAAACCTGGGCAGTAAAGGAGTAGAATATTCGCAGGCTCAGACGTAAAGAAATGACAATGATTAGGTGGATGTGTAGGCGTCCCTGTGTACAAGGTCTAGGGGGGCTGGGTTTGCGATGGAAGAGTTGAGAGGTAGGATGGGACTGGAGTGTATTGGTGCTGTGATGAGCAGAGGTAGGTTGAGATGATTTGGACATGTGGAGAGGATGGGGGATGATAATAGGGTGAGGAAGGTAGGGGTTATGAGGGGTAGACTGAGAAAGACATGGGACGAGGTCATCAAGTGTGACCTCAGGATTAAGGGACTGAACAGAGAGGCTGCAATGGATCGTGCAGCATGGAGAGCCGCCATTAGGTGACCAAAGCCGACGCATGCATGTTGGAGCCTTTAAAAACGAAACGAAGCGAAGACAATGCCTTGAGGTCACTTGCCCATACAACATTTGGACACAACAAGGAAACCACCACCACAGTATATAAACAATATATACGTTCAGTGATGAATTATACAAGCCCTGCTTGGGCCTTTAACTTCACTAAAACACACTACAACACCCTACAGACCATACAGACCAAGGCCCTAAATATAATCACAGGCTGCACAGTTACTATACCCACAGACCACCTACATCAGGAAACCAAAGTCCTCAAAGTCAAGGATCATCTAGACATGAGAGGCACCCAAATCCCCGCTGCAGCCTCCACAACCCCACAACATCCACTACACTACATGGCAGCACATCCACACACGTCAAGGAACATCAAAACAACACCCAGCACACGATATCATACCCAAATACTGTCATCTCTCCCCCCTCGCCCGCCTCAGACCAGCTTCCAGAAGCACATCCATCCTCAAATCACTCGCCGCTTCACTCAGTCACTGAAAGACAACACACAGCTGCATGCACGGCCTCCTGATAGCCATCCTTCTGAATCCCATCTCCTTCGTAAGGACAGGGTCCACCTGGCCAGGCTGAGATGTGGGCATCATTCAGCCCCCTTGAGTTATCAGAAGAGGCTGGATTACTTCGTCGCTGCTGCCTGTCCAGGATGTAACTCAGCACTCATACTATTAAGCACATTGTGGAAGACTGCATTGCACACAATCACCTACGCCAACAACACAATATACACTCCTTGAGAGCTCTGTGGGAAAGCCCGGTCTCAGCCATGGCCTTCCTTAGGGACTCGGGGCTGTTCGGCAAGACTGCCTAGGGAACAACTACTACTGTTACCACATGTATGCAACTGCCTTAGTGTGCTGCTCTTCCAAGGTAGTAACGGTAGTAGTAGTAGTTGAGTAACCCTGGTCTGTTTGGACAAGCAAGCCCATAAATCGGAAACAAGTAATCACTTCTGCTTGGCCATCCCATGCAGTGAACTGATGTTTTTTTGTGGTGGACAGTGAGAGGTGCAGGGAAGGGATTGGAGGTTTGGTTCCTACTATAGATGGATGGTGCATTTGTGTCTCTCCACCCAGCTAACAGAGGCACGATAGTGGTCTCCATATCACTCTCTTACTGTATTGGTTATGTTGTTACCACCCAACATTGTAAATGGTTTCCTGGGTCACACCCAGCGTAGCATCACCTTAGGAAGAAGTAGGTAGCACGACACATTATTAGCTTGGAGGGAGAGGGGACTGTCACAGCTTTCTTTTAGCTTGATAGGATTAAACTTACCAGTAGTTTGGAGGAGTTAGACACAGCCCTATTAGCCTGGAGAGGTTAGACACACCTTTTAATGACTGTTGTTTCCTTTCCGTTCATGTCTCTTGTCTGTTGCATCTCCTGTTGATGTCTCTAGGACATGTCCTGTCGGTCACCTGCCTGTTGATGTCTCCTATTTGTTAATATATCTTGTCTATTGATGCATCCTGTCTATTGATGTGTCCTGTTGGCATGGCTTCTAGTTCTTTCACCTTAACTTGACCCAAATTTTCATGCTTTTGTAGCTGCTTTCATGCAGCTCAGTGGAAGAAAAGAACAATGTCATGACCCAACATCCTGCTCAGAACACTTATTCATGACTAGTATCACATTCTGGTGTTAATCTGTTGTTAAACTCAGCATTCAAGATGCAGAGATGGCAATTTTAGGCCAGGTTTGAGTAAATGGAGTGTAGTCTATGGCGTCACGGAGGGCAACACAGGAGGTCATGAGTTATCAGTTTGGTGAATATGGGACAACTGACACTACTGACATAGGTGACTCTGACCTATGACCCAATGAAGGCATCAGTATCGACTCGTTGGCTACGTGTTCACCAGAGTGATTATAAAGTCCAGCCAAATGGTTACAAAGAATATACACAAATGTTTATAAAGTAAAATAAAATGTTTATAAAGTACAGTCAAATGTTTATAAAATTCAACCAAAGGAGACGGTGGCTCAATCGGTAGAGAGGTGGCCAACAGTCCTACCGGACCCAGGTTCAAATCCCCGCTGGGGTAGGGAACAGTTTAAGGATTTGAATTTCATAAAAGCAGAGTTTACCGATCTACCAGAAGACCCTCCGACATGTCGTAAAAATACCCCCGCTAATACCAATACACCAGTCCTGTATGAGACAGCCCTAGCATGTACAGTATTCAATATGGACGGAGGGTGTTAACGCCGAAGTGGTGACATGTAGAGGTGCATGGTATGTAGGAGGACTACTGGGCCTTGAGTGCAGGCTGTGAAGCCTATGCCCAGAGTCGGACACATAAAAAAAAAAAAAAAAAAAGTCACTCCTACCCATACTTCTGGGGGCCCGGTCATCTCCCCCCCCCCCTTGGACATTTTCCCCTCCTGACATTTTCCCCCCTTACAGATTCCCCCCTAGACATATTCCCCTCTATACATTTTCACCTGTGGACATTTTCCCCCTGGGTAGACTGTGGTATGATAACAAACACTGACCGAAACTATTACTGTATTTGACAGCTTTGTGTTATAACAAAACACTGACCGAAACTATTACTGTATTTGACAGCTCTGTGTTATAACAAAACACTGACCGAAACTATTACTGTATTTGACAGCTTTGTGTTATAACAAAACACTGACCGAAACTATTACTGTATTTGACAGCTCTGTGTTATAACAAAACACTGACCGAAACTATTACTGCATTTGATAACTCTGTGTTATAACAAAACACTGACCGAAACTATTACTGTATTTGACAGCTCTGTGTTATAACAAAACACTGACCGAAACTATTACTGCATTTGATAACTCTGTGTTATAACAAAACACTGACCGAAACTATTACTGTATTTGACAGCTCTGTGTTATTTCCAAACACTGACCGAAACTGTTGCTGGAACTGAAATCACTTTGGTTAGGTTATGCTAGGTTATGCTAGGTTATGCTAGGTTGGGTTGGGTTGGGTTGGGTTAGGTTAGGTTAGGTTAGGTTACGTTGGTTACTGTATTCAACCCTAAACATATGAATGTATTAAATATTTGAATCTTTAATGAAAATAAGATTTTATCAGTTTTTATTGTCCAGCAAAAATAAACTTGTATTACTGACACCGTTTCTCATGTCAAATAGTTTTATATGATAAATAAATAATGAAGGGGAAACTGTATGGAGGGAATAATGTCTGGAGGGGAAAATGTTCAGTGGAGAAAATGTCCAGGGGAAAATGTCTGGAGGGGAAACGTCCAGGGGGAAAAATGTCCTACACTCATACTTCTGGCCCTAGTCACTCCGGCTCCTAATTCTTCAGGTCCTTAACTAATTAGCCCTAGTTACTGCTGCCTCCCTGATGGTCTGATACAGAAATGTCTCCTACGAGAGTGTTAGTTTAGGTTAGGTTAGGTTAAGCAGGAAAGACTTGGGTGGGGGCCGGTGTGACTAGGATGGAAGACTGGAGTGACTAGGACCGGTAAAACTAGGGACTGGAGTGACTTGAAATCCAACCAGATGTCTATACCGTACAGTCCAGCCAAATGTTCATAAAGTCCTGCCACATGTTTATGGTGTCAAACCAAATGTTTATAAAGCCCAGTCAAATATTTATAAAACCCAACCAGATGTTTGTAGTCTAGCGGACTCAAGCCAAGTGCTAAGTCCACCCAAATGAAACCTCAGCGTCGGTGGCTACTTATTCACCAGACTGATAAGAAAGTCTATGGAGAGAGAGACAAATAGTAGATATGACAGGACTTACGCTACAGATTTTACAGTACCTAACAGATTTCACCAAGTTTATTCACCTTTAGCCCGACGCCCAATCTCACAGTTTATCCGAAATCCGTGATCGTTGTCTTAAAGAACAAGAGGTCGATCGCAGGCTGGATCAAACTACAATTTCATAATGACAACAGTTCAGTGTCTACTCATTCTCCATTACCATAATCTAACATCGCAAGAGATCACTGGTCATGTGACTCGAGTGGACGGATCTTAACTCGGTAGCATCAGTCCTGTCAAGGTCTAATGAGATACCTGTGTCTCAGTATCGTTTCAACGTATCGACCTGTGTTTCGAGCAATGGCGGCCACACACATTATCAGAGATGTGTATTCTATCTGAACCATATTCTCTCTTACTATGGCTGTTAAAAATATTTCATCATCACATGCATACTTTCATGTCGCGCCTTTAATACCGTAATAATGACAAACATCCAAGCATAGACGCTCTGCATGAACTGTAGGTCCTGCGGTATATGGCAACTCAAGATCAGAACAGTTGTCATTTACGGAAAACAGTGGACATCGCCACCGAAGATACCTGTAGTGTTGTCTCTGCATGTGTTGTGTTGGCGACCTTTACTTGGCCGTATCAACTAATATTTACCAACCCCGTTATATGTTCTACCGCACAAACGAATATCTTAAGAGTGTGAGTTGTATAAACTGCCTGACCTCGTACTGCACACTGATGCTGTAAAGTGTACTAAGGAGGCCATAAAGTACCTTATCTGTTGTGATTTCCTGTACATTGCGTATCATAACTTGCTCTTCATCTGTGTACCACTTATATAACTGAAATATGGATACAGACTGCAATAATAACACAAACTAATTTTAATGTTATAGAACCAGAAAGAAACCAGTAAAAAGAGATCCTCCTGACGAGAATGATTTCCCAGGTACAAATGTGGAGTTTGTTGACTTAAATTTCCGTGTGCCCCCCTCTCTCTCAAGAAAATAAATAAATGAAAAAAAATAAATAAAAAAATAAAAGCATCTTAAGTCACAACAAGGAACGGAGCGTGAATTTGTGAACCTCGAGTTTGGTTCGTGATGTGTGGTGTTTTTTGGTACGTTCAAGAAAATGTGTGACTGATAAAGAAGGCCCAATCGGAAGGAAGGAGGAGGACAGAGGAAGGATCAGATGACAAGGAAGTATCAGTGGAGGGAAATGGACTTTATCTTAACCTGTTCGGCGGGAGTTACAAAAAAATACAAGTGCGGTTGGAAAAACTATTGTGAACTGTGTATCGTGAAATTTTGTGAATATATTACGGTGTGCGAAGGCCGGCATTAATGTCGGTTGAGGAAGCTCCCTAACACCTTCTCCTAAGTGAACTTATTTTGTTTATTAAAACTGAAACCTTACTGTCCTCAAGTGTGTTAACTAAATCCTTGTAATTTCATCATACCCAGCACATATAACGTACAGAACTATATTTACCACCCGTATCCATAAATAAATCGCTGAGGAAGAGGTGTTAGGGAGCTTCCTTAACTGACGAGAATACGAGCCCAAGTGTTCAGTGCAAATCAGTCCCTTCGCTACGATGGCGCGTCTGTTATCATGCTGCCCCCAGACGATTTTATTCATCTTTGGAGAGACTTTTCGAACTAGATCGAACTATAGGGGTTAATTACAGCATTTAAGTCGTACAGTCCAGTGACGCATTATTATTATTATTATTATTATTATTATTATTATTATTATTATTATTATTATTATTATTATTATTATTATTATCATTATTATTATTGCTGTTATTATTGTTATTATTATTGCTGTTATTATTGTTATTATTATTATTATTACTATTATTATTGCTGTTATTATTGTTATTATTATTATTATTATTATTATTATTATTATTATTGCTGTTATTATTATTATTATTATTATTATTATTACTATTATTGTCACTCATCTTAGATGTCAGGACCAACTTGCCTAGCCCCGGGCTCCTACGCTCCTCATGGGGCAACGTAGGATTGGATGATGGATGATGATGATGATGATGATGATGATGATGATGATGATTATTATTACTATTATTGCTACCTTCAGACAATTTTCTTCAGCTTAGAACAAACCTAATAGCAGTGAGACGCGAAATCTCTCCAAAGGTGAATAAAAATCGTTTGAAGGTAGCAAGAATTAAAAAAAAAAATACATACTCGGATTGAAGGGGTTACGAGGTAAGTTAAGCTGAATAAATTAGTCTGGCAGCAGCAAAAAAGTGAGAAAAAAAATATGAAAAGAAAAAAATAGGGTTCAGGGTGGCGTGCGGATATTTCTAGTGTTCGTAGTAGAAGAGTTGAGATATTTATTGCTATCGACTGTGCGAGGGTTATTAAGGCAGGTAATATGTTTTTTCATGGTCACAGTCTTCCCCTAGAATGACACGCAACAGTCGAATTGACGTCCAGGTCCTTAATTGTACTGCTGGATAAACATGAAGCTAAGGGAACCAAGTTTTGCCCAAGAGACTGATGGGCCCGGGAATCGACCTCGCGTTTTACTAGTTGTGAGCTGGATATGCTAACCACTGCACCACCGCCTCCACTATCGCCGCATCCACTTACCTTCAAGATGGTGAGTACAAAATCCCTTATCTCCCGCAGGGTCGGCAGTCTTGTAAATCCAGCTCCCTAGCTCCTTTTACATAGCGATTTATTTTTGAATATGGCTGGATAATAACCTTTTGTACGTTACTTATACAGAGTATGGAGATATTGGAAGGATTTATATGACAGATG
The DNA here is from genome assembly GCF_032717465.1 of Coenobita brevimanus. Lineage (NCBI taxonomy): Eukaryota > Metazoa > Arthropoda > Malacostraca > Decapoda > Coenobitidae > Coenobita > Coenobita brevimanus. The sequence goes on along the minus strand of NC_136992.1, from coordinate 3,435,193 downwards.
AGGAGAGAAAGGTGTAATAAACAAAATAAATCCCTCAGGAAAAGGTGTTCCGGCGCTTTCACAACCGACGAAAATACGAGCCCTTCTATAATGGTGCTGGAGAGGGACGCCTTCTCGCAGTGGCACTGATATAATCGGCCGCTCAGCTGCCTGGTTATACAAAGATCTATGAGCTTCGTATCCCCCAAATGGA